>NW_027070196.1:0-250119 GCF_002906115.3 Quercus suber
GATGGATAATATGTGTCTCACATAACAAACATATATATTTTGACATTTCATACCACGACTTGTACAGTTGCACCACACAAGTAAATAAAAAGTCGAGAACCACAGGCTTTGACATAATTTAAATACATGACAATTGATGATTGAATTATTATTTATTAAATTCGAGCGGTGAAACCGTGTGTAAGTAAATAAAAAGTCGAGAATCATACGCTTTGACATAATTTAAATACATGACAACTAATGATTGAATTATTATTTATTAAATTCGACCGGTGAATCTATGTGTAAGTGATGTAATTCAATTATACACGATAAATGTGCAAGTTGTATTAAAGTGTGCGAACAAATATGCGTACATAATTGAGAGAAAACCTTTGTTATTTTACACCGCTAGTACCACCAACACAGTCGTCTCCAATGACCAATTGATGACCACTCACACGTTTGCAAGAAAATGATAGGCTCTACAATAACTAGTAATTGTCCCCCAAAAAAATCAAAGGAGAAAAAGAATACAAAAAAAAATCTCAATCGGTCAGGTCCAGATATTGACACGGCAAAATCATAAAGCAAATTGTGTTGTATCTATCACCCACTAACAATTTCTTAATATTGGTTTAATATGTTAACTTTTACTTAAGATAGATACTGTATACCTGGCTTTATATGAGCTACTTCATAGTACAGACAGCGAGGTTTCTAGAGGAGTGAAATCAATTTTTTTGAGATTAATTGCCGATTAATCTGATAACAATCTGTTTGGGCTAAGGTTTTAGAACTTTCTTAGATTTGGTAAAAGTGGTAAGAAAGTAAATGAGGGAAGGGTCACGTTATAAACATTTTAAGTTAAGATTCATTAAGTGTAAAATACTAAAAGTTATTTTCGTAGTTTCTCCAAACTAAATTTGGAAGAAACTGGTGCTGAATTACTATCAAATTGAATGATTATGCTTGGTCATTTTCTACCTTTTTGACTTTTTTGGTTTGTGACTATAACTTTTTCTCTAGCCAGTGCTTTAAATACAACAATTATATTGCTACTATAGCAATAAACTTATGAAGAAAAATCCAACTCATCACCATCTTTAGAAATGTCACCATCTAAGTTTTCTTTTCTTGAAGATGTGTTCATCCTAATACCTCATATCGATCTCACCATTCCCCATAGGTTTGGCTAAAGTGGTACATGATAATTAATTAGAAATTAATACAAAATTATTAGACAATCTAGAAAAGAATGAGAAATGTATCAAACAAAGGGCTAAACAAGTCAAATGCTACCCTTAGTCTTAATTTGTAAGCACCCATTGTTGATAGCATATTGCTTTCATAGTGAGTACTAGCAGACAATTTGAAATCTAACAAATCAGAGAGAAAACTTCTACATTACAATCAATTGCCAAAAAGGCCAAAAAAATTGAATGGAATAATATTGTGACACACATGTATCTTGTTGAAACAGATTAAGATTGAGAATGAGAACAAGAAGAAAAAAAATGTAAAATGATACATCATACATAGTTACATACACACTCATCATATTCTTGAATACAACTTTGAAAAAACTGACAAACTTTTGGACAAGGAAAAGTCAAATCCGAACTCTATTTTCTTGTCTTAAATGTTACAAAAAAATAATATCATTCGGAAAGTTCAATATTAGAGAAAATTAAATCCCATGTGCTTTGTTAAACATAAACTATGGTGTTGATTAGACTAATTTACATACTTATTTGAGAGATCAAGTAGCTTAATTATTTGGCTTTGATACTTTTCCTTCAATCATATACGAATTTTTTAATTTATGATTATAAAACATTATGTTTCTAGACTTGATAATTATTTTATTTTGTAAAGCCAACGCCGACGATATGATGTTTTCTTTCACATCCCGACAAGTTATTTTTTCACGTGCGATCCAAGATCTTCATGGTCCAATATACCAAATATTATTACTTTAATTTGGTATAAATAAATATAATCCTTATTAGGTCCATTGCTTCTGAATATTCTAAAAAACCAAACAATCCTAGCCGTTCTTTACAGTCCGACTCAATTATTCTGTAATCTTTACCACCTTTTTTTTTTTTTTTTTTTTGATATTGTTTTTATACTGATTAGTGTTTTTTTATAATTAAACTAAAACAACAATTAGTTTTTTTTTTACAAATTGAGATTACATCAGATAAGATCGAACCTTATCATCAAAACAATACATTAATTAATTTTGGTACAAATGGAGATCATCCTAAATAAAATCAAACTCCAAATTTCCTATTCGACAATAAAAGACTTTATTAGTTGAGCTCATTATCATGCATTATATATTGATTAAGAGCAGTATCTTAAAAAAAAACACACACACACACAACACATATATATATATATATATATATTTTTTTTTTTTATTAAGAGCAAATAAATTGAGTAAAATTAAGGTGAATGATGTAGAAGATCCATAAAGGTTTGGTGGTGAAGCGAAACATGTTATCGTTTTGTAATTATATATAATAATAAAAAAATGAACAACGACAGACAAAAATTGTAGGCCAAGAACACTGTAACGATTGGTCGTATTGTGGGTCTATTCAAAGCTGGCTATGTATTTTTTTCCTAAAGATTTTTAATTGCAATTATATCAGCTTACGTTTATTTGTCGGTCATGGCTACGTCTATCAAAAGCTCCAATCATTGAGAGTTCATTTAATATTTTTTTGGGGATAACTAGAATTTGCTATGCTCAGATCAAAATTGAGGAATGTGTTAGGCCACGTGGCTGCTATATCAAGTATAGCCTGGATTATTAATTTTTCTTGATCAAAATTGAGCAATCTGTGACTTTTTGGTGCTACTTGGTAGTTGATTTAATGGGCAAAATTGTTTGGTGTAATTTTATAAATTTGGGAGACGAAGGATTAATTTTCTGCGTTGTTTTGTCCAATCGTTTGACCCAAAAAAATCCTAATTTTGATAAATTGCGATAAATATGTTAAGTAATATGAATATAAAGAAGTTGATATTTGATAGAGATATTAGCCTTGGTTGAAGATTAATAGAGAGGCTTTGTGTTTCGCTTGAGACTTAAGATTTTTTTTTTTTTTGGGGGGTAAATTAAATTTTGAACCCTTAAACTCCCATATTTTCCAAATTAATCAAACACTTAAAAAAATTAAATTCAAATCATATACCCAATTAATAAAATTAACATTGTTAGTGAGAAATGTTTAAACAAAATAATGTTATTTAGTTGTTTCAACACGTATTTGAATCATCAAAATAATATATTTAAACAAATATGATATTATTTGATTATTTTCTCATTGTTATAACTGTCAAATTATAAAAGATAAATAATAAAATATGTCTATATTATACATGGACATAATTTTACTAAAAGTCAAGTAGAGTCATTTTCTTTAAAGCATTTTTCATTAATAGCTTCATATATAATGAGTTTATGGTTTGGATTAAAATGTTTTTGAAATTATAAGGCTTAATTTAAAAATTCTAAAACTATGTAATTTAATTTGAAAAAAATCTTTAAATTATGTGTTAATTTTAAATAATAATATTATTATTACCATTATTGTTATTTGTTAAGTATGTAAACTAAAGGGCAGTGATTCAGTGAATGGGACCATACCATTATGTTTGGTTGCATGCACTTTCAGAAAAAACAAAAACAAAAAATGGAAAAGGAAAGAAAGAGAATAAAAAACAAAATTCAAAAGTTTCCTACACTTTTGAGGCCGCATTGGAGGGGAAAGCGAAAAGGTCAAAAGTATAGACATGTGAGTTCGTTTTCTTCTTTTGCCTCATTAATTTCCTTCCTCTTTGCTTCTTTTATTTCTTCCTTTAACTGAAGGAAAGACTTCATTTTCTTTTATTGCTTTACTTTTCCTACACCTTCATTTTAAATAAAAGATCTCATTAATGAGTTCCCCTAAGGTATTTGTTAATAAACTATTTTAAAAAAATTTATATACAATTTTTATGAGAAATATAAAAATTATCAAAAAATCAATTTATTTTTTCACATAATTCTTTTTAATAAATATTTATTAAACAAATGCCCTTAGAGCATCTGTTAAATTTTTCCTTAAAAAAAATGGCAGCTAAAGTATTTACCGTTGATAAAAAGGATCTTGATTAGCACACTAGTGCTCTTGGTTAACCTAGTCTCAATGTGGGTCCGGTTTATCAGTCTGATTAATAATAAGGGCAAGAGGTCAAAAAAGTAAAGGAAAATCAACCATTACTTATGAATAATTATGATTAATACGTATCAACTTTTCACTTATACAAAAGTTAAAAATGTGTTATTCAATAATAAGCAAGAGTAGTGTTGTCTCATCAATAAGGAAATTGGGGCAAAAAAATGAATAGAAAGAAATAAAGTTGACATCTAGTTTGTTATACACGATTAACCTTCACATTATGAGTCTAATCACATAATTAAAAAGAGGAAGTTTTAGGTGTTCTATTTAATCCACAAGTCAGTTATGTTCATAAGACTTTTATACTTTGATTTGATTTTAGATTGATGATTGAAAATCAAAGTAAACTAATTAATTTGGAATAAGAAGATTTTTCAAATAGTCCAATTTGATTTTTGGTATCGATTAACCTTCGCAATTATCAAATGCCAAGATTTACAAAGAACTTGACAAATAAATGTAAAATTATGGGGATAAGTTTCTTAAGGGATGAATTATATCAAGGATTTCAACTGAGCAAATTGACAAGTGGATTGAAGTTTACTGAATCTAAGCTTATAAAAATGAAACAGCCTACTTTCTTGAATTTTGATCAAGGATTGTTCCCTCAACACCTTCGGCCAAACCCTTTTATCTGAATATTCCGGATCAAGGTAGGGTTGACATAAGCATGTTGATCTGAAAGATGAGGTAGGGCTACCGCATAGGTGTGCCTTTTGGACCTAATGAGTGCTAGTAAGGCTATTCAAGAACCGATTCGGATTGATGAAATGAATCAAAGCCATGTCGATTGAAATGCAAATAAGACTATCAATGGTGAATGGGGAAAAGTTCAAAGGCATTTTGGGGTTCCAATGTTGGTTGGTACAATTGTTAGCAGCGCATTTCAACGACATCAACTCGACCAGTGTATATATATATAAAACGACAATGCTTAGGTAATACCCTAATATCTCTCTCTCTCTCTCTCTCTCTCTCTCTCTCCTCTCTCTCTCTCTCTCTCTCTCTCTCTCTCAGGGTACCTACTTGAATGTCAATTCACCGATTTTCACCAATACTTCTACCATTTAGGATTAAGTAATGTCTTTATCATCCTTTGTCTTTTTGTCTTTGCCCAAACCGAGAGAACCGACTAAACAAGCTCATAAGGACCAACTATATATAGATTGAATTCCAACCATTCATGGCACGGCTCAGTCTTGGTGTTGAGAAACCGATCTTCATAGTTCGCCCCCCGCCACCCCCCCCCCGCGCCCAACCCTAATCGGACCAACCAATGTACAACCCTAGGTGTGGACTTGGCCTTGAGAACTTTTCTTGAGAACTTTTTTTTTTTTTTTGGTTAAAGGGACAGACAAATAAATTGGTGCCTCAAAATTAATGTAATGAAAACATTTATTTATTATAATATTAAAGTATATTGTCAATTTATTATCACTACGTACTAATGGTGGTCCACGTGTTAGAATTATAATTGGGCCTCAAGGACTTTTTACCCTATAAAAAAAATTGCCTATGTAAGCCAATATTCATTTTCTTAAAAAAAAAATTTGATCTCACATTTGAGAATGCGAGACACTCGTATTTGGAGCACTAGGAAATCCTTGGCAAGATACATTTTGACTTTAAAATGCACCTCATTCTTCTACGACTTAATTCCCTTTTTTTTTTTTTTCTTTTTTTTGATAGGACCCTTTTAGCGTTTTAGTTTACTTATAAATACAACAGCGGTTAAGAACCTATGTTCAATGCAGCGGCAATACTATGTACGTAGTGAAATGTTATGGCAATTCATCCTTAGTGAAAAGCTAAANATTTATGCACGTATTGTACAAGAGTGTGTCCAAGTGAACCCAAAAACAAGTACTAATATACAGTTGCACACAACTTTTTTATATACTTTTTGATGCTTACTAATAATATTGTGAATATATATTATATTGTGTGTGTGTGTGTGTGTAAATTTAAAGGAAAAATTCTACTCTATGAAAGAGACATCAATGTGATGATCAACCATAAGAAAAATACTTAATAATTACGCTCAATGATTGTAAATTATTTTTTTTATTTTTTTATTTTTTTATGGTGATTAGTCTTTGAAAAAGGTATATGTTCAAACCTGGGCATAAGTGAGTGAATACAAGTCATAGCAGTAACTTCCGAGGCTAGGAACCAATTTTTATTTCGCATTATAGTTCCATTATTCAGGCTTATTTTAATCTATGGATTGCAGGGAATTCTATATATAATTCATGCCAAATTACACTCGAGAGAATAAGTACCTAAAAAAAGGGTTGGCCATAGGTACTCCAATGCAAATCTCCAACTTTGAAGATTCGTTCTATGTCATATTCTTGAATTATGAGATACCTACTAACTGTATTTGGGACTAACTAATGGGGTAAGACTTAGGTACTCTGATGACTAAATCATGTGTTAGGTTCTAAATATTTAGGATAAATGTTTAGATTCTTAATTTATGTATGTTAGCAAATCGAGAACAAAAAAAATCTAGATTAAGTGTTAGACATTGCTCAAGATTGTTCAAGTCAAGTTTCAAGAACTGTCAAGTTGCAGAAAGAAGAGTTCAGATTTTGTGAAACTGGACCGATCGAAATAAAGGTTCGATCGTGTAAATCAGGCACAAACTCGCAAAAACGTTTAGGGTTTCAGTCCAACACTACTAGGTATAAAGGAAAACTATAATCACGTTTTAGAAGCTCTTCGAAGACTTGTGAGTTACTCCATGACATCTGTGAGGTTTCTTTAACTTTCTAACTCTACAAGCGTCTACTGGAATGAGATCTACAATCAAGAACTAGTGGAAACAAGTTGTTGTATAAAGATCTGTTGCTAAGGTGATCTGAAACCTTTGAGTGGGATCTTAAAGCTACAAACGTGGGAGTCTGTGATCAGTAAATTCAAGATAGAAGAGTTTGTGGAGTTGGAGTTGCATGTGGTCATGTTAGTAAATTCTACAAGAGGTAACTTTAGCTTTAGGGTTTAAATTTATTGTAAACTTCCATTCTATCATAGTGGATTTGATTACCTTGAAGCTAGTTAGGTTAAATTCTCCCCAGGTTCTTACCTTGAAACGGCTGGTTTCATTAGTTTTCTTGGGTTATCATATTACTTTCTTCTTTAATTACAAAATGGGAGGTTTTAGAATTTTTAGTGGAGCAAGGGAGTGACCCCTAGCTTCGCCTTTGCTACTATGTAATTTCCTTATCAAATATTTGCTACTTAATTTTTATAGGATAATTCAGTTATATATATATATATATATAAGAGAGAGAGAGAGAGAGAGAGAGAGAGAGAGAGAGTAGTCACAATCTCCTCCTCGTCGCTTAATTTGATCACAATTTTGTGCATTAATTACTACGTTAATTTGATCTCTAATTTGAATTAAAATGAAAATATTAATGTTTTATTTAAATTAAAAAAAAAAAAAAAAAAAAAAAAAACAAACAGTGATCATGCAAAGATGAAGACATTATTAATTTCTATAGAAAATTGATGGTTACATGGTGGGCAAAAACAAATAGATAGCTTTATTCTTTTGGGGGGAAGCTACTTAAGCAGCAGGTGGACAGGCCCAGCAACTAAAGAACACTTATTCCAGATTTGCACACTTCTTGGTCGTGTTATGGTTACGTTGGATTTGTAGCCAGGTTGAGTATTGACGATATTGTCAAACAACATGTTGTGACATGTTAAACCTATTCTTGCAAGAGAGTGACAACAATTATCACTGACAGGCTTAGAACTGTGCCCAAAGATATTCATAAAGATTTCTTCCCCACAGTCTGGACTTAGTTTGGTTGAGCAAATCCTTAAAGAGTTAAAATCTTGTTCAGCAGCCACCACAAAAGCTAAGAGCATGGCTGCCACCACCACGACTGAGAAGCTGTTGAGCCTTGCCATGACGATTTGTTTGTTCAAGGTTAAATGGTATATGTTTCTTGTGTAGGAATAATATTGTTGTTGGGATGATATGAGACTCATGAAGAGTAAAGGTGTATTATTTATACACGGAGGATACATAAGGTTATACTTAATACATTGGGGTTTTCAATTTGAGATTAAATTCAATAAGAATGGGGTGTAAACCCTTTGATTTACAGCAGCCAATAAAGACATACTACATCAGACTTTTAGTTAAACTCATTGTAAAATCAATACATCCTAATACACCTAATTGCATCTCAAAAAACAAAACAAAAAACCATATTTCATGTTTTCCCTAAAATCTCATAAGCTTTTGCATCTCCAAGACACAATTCTCGCTTGATTGTGTACGAGAAAAATTCTCGAAGACACAAAAATGAAATCAAGCATAATAGAAGACACAAAAGTAAGTTTGATAATAGTAGCAACTAAGTAGTGTATGGCGTGGGTGGCTGTGAACTGCAAGATCTATCTTTGGTTGCAATAGTAATGGAAATGGTCTGAGGTTACTTATAATTTCAAACCATTGATATTGCAATATTTACCTTCAAATAAATATCAATTGCTCTATAAAGCCCATCATCAATGACACAAGCATAATCAGGCAATATCTCAATCATAGCAATGAATTTTTGTAGACTCAGATAAGGATCTAGGGCAATTTCTTGGAGATGCACAATTCTCATTGTAAGGTTGAATTTAATCAATCATTTTGTTGGCTTTATTCCATGCCAATTTTCTTGTAATCCAGCATTTAGAAACCCTGTATTTAGATAGGAATCATGTAAGGATAGTGTGTGAGAGAGTGTGAAGAAAAACTCAAAAGTATGCAACTCAGCAAGGCCTTGCAACTGGATCTTGCAGCTTGCAAGTCTCCAAAAAGAGGCACACGTGTGAAGCATGCAGAGAAGCTAAAGTGTCACGCTAGCTATTGCAGTACAAGACAAAACTTCCAACTGGCCAGGCCGTCAGCTTGCAACTTAGTCAAGTCGCGAGACCAAGTCACCAGTCCACTCTGTTTGGGAAAAACTGACCTTTCGCATTCCAAACATACACCAATATAAATACCCCTTATACCCATGTAATATAAAGAGCTTCCAGAAAGAATTTTGAGAGAGAAATCCTAGAAAAAACAAGATTGACTCATTCACAATCTTCATCCTTGTTTCTCCAAATTCCTCTACTCTCACCCTCTCCATTGATACATCCTTGAGAGGTACATTTAGCAAAATCCTTTTCTCACCATACTCATATTTGTGAGAATGTTATTTGGTGCTTGGGAAGCAGTTAGGAAGGGACCATTTGATATTGGTTGATGCTACGGGCTATAGTGGAATCTAGTAAGCTAGAAAAGACAAAAGTTCGGCACAACCTCGTTGGAACAAGAAGCTTGGAGGGTTTAGGTACACTGGGTAGATTAGGTTTGGAGGGTCTTTTACTTTTCATGTATCCCAACTTCATTCTCTAGTGGATTATTGACCGCTTAGAGGGCGACAGAGAGGTTTTACGCCGAGAACTTCGGTTTCCTCTTCGATAACACATTGCTGTGTTGTCTTTATGTTTGCATCTCTCTTCCCTTAATCTTTGCCATTTAATTTCTGTTGTGGTTGTGATTTTATTTGGTTTAGATTGTTTTTATCAATCCTGTTTTAGCTTATCTTCATATTCCGCACATATATCATTTGATAATAAGCTTGAATTGGTAATTTATAATTTAGGGGTCTAAACGTTCAATGTGTTTTACACACTATTTGAGCATTCACTCGCCTTATTATACACAAGTCTATAATATATCCTCCGTTTGATTTGGCCATTACTATATTTTGATATCTTGTTGGAGGTTCGGCGAGGTAGTATGATGGCAAACGGAGGTCCAGCAAGGATTGTGGCTATTGACGAGGGAGTGAGATTTTAGGAAACACTTGAAATAGCGTTTTTTATTTTGTTTTTTGAGTTGTTATTAGGTGTATTAGGATGTATTGATTTTATAATGAGTTTAAGTAAAAGTTTGATATGACATGTTCTTATTGGCTGATATAAACTAAAATGTTTACACCCTGTTCTTATTGAATTTAATTTCTTTCAATTTCCAATGTTTAATTAGAAACTTCTCTCTTCATTTGCTTTAAGATTTATTCAATCAGTTATCAATGTTCAATGGTGCTTTTAAATTTTGTTCTATGGATTTTTATTATTACTTTATTAGAGCCCGTTACGTGAATCAAGAAAATATTTATTTTTTATTTTTTTATTTTTAAAGAATGCACGTATTGTATAAAAGAGTGTCCCAGTGAACAAACAAAAGTACTAATATACAGTTGCACACTACTTTTTTTATAATCTTTTTGATGCTTACTAATAATATTGTGAATATATATAAAAATTTGAAAGGAAAATTCTACTCTATGAAAGAGACGTCAATGTGATTATCAACGATAAGAAAAATACTTGGTGGGAAAGGTCGTAGACCCATTTCGAAGTTGGGCCTGGTCTAAAGATTGGGCTCAGCCTGAAGATGGATAGAATGAGATGTAATAACATTAAGATCCATTATTTATGCCGAGGACATGAGTAGGTCCGAAGATAGACATATATCCAAGCACCTAATCGGTGTTAGGCACAAGTTTCTAAGCAATTCTCTCAATATCAAAAGACTAGGTCCGACTTTTGATAAGCGATTTAATAGGCAAGAATAGTGCTTTAGACCTAGATAGCCACCTTAACCCCTGAATTAGTGAGTCCCATACACGTGTGGAAGATTCTATCATCATGAGGGCTCCACCAACAAGAAAGTATAAAAAGGGAAGGAGGTTATGGGGTGAGGAGTTGAAAAAATTGGGGGTGAGAAACATGAGAGAAAGGTGAGAGCATAATCCTCAAGAATTGAGGTCCTACTTGGAACTCAAAAGGGAAGTTCGGCCAGTGAGTTGCATCCTCGGCCAAGAACTTGTATCATAACAATGGATCAACAGGATGGCCTGATCCATCATAGCGTTAGACTATTCTTGGGATCTCTCATTGTGGGCCAAAAACATTAGCAGAGAACAAATTAATTGAGGGCTTAATTAGGCCCATGCACAGACGAAAGTCATTGGGTTATAGCTACTACATGAGGGTTTGAATTGGGCGTCTACGTTTAGGCGTTCACGTTTTCCTCTTTTTTTTTTTTTGGGTTGCACGCGGTTCAAATTTGACAGAGAAGCACTGTAGTGGTACTGTAGCTGTACTATAGCATCATTGTTATCACTGTTCACATACTGTTTACGCAATAAAAAATATTAAAAATGGGTCCCACAGTACTATTTACACATTTAGAAATTATTTTACTACAGTGTTTTCAGTTTTCAGTTTCATCAACAATAAGTTCAATCCAAACGGACCCTACATTAATAATTACGCTCAATGATTGTAATATATTTTTTGGTGGGTGATTAGTCTTTGAAAACGGTATATATTCAAACCTGGGGCATAGATGAGTGAATACAAGTCATAATAGTAACTTCGAGGCTAGGAACCAATTTTTATTTCACATTACAGGTCCATTGTACAGGCTTAATTTTAATCTATGGATTGCAGGGAATTCTATATATAATTAATGCCAAATTACACTCGAGAGAATAAGTACCTAGCTAACAAAAAATCACAATTTCTTCCATTAATCAGAAGGATTTAACAAACTTTTTTTTTGGGGCTGCGTCCTCGATGAGAGGTTTGAATAATGATTCATGTTTCTTTTGGTACTTTTCCTAATGTTAGCAAATGTTCATTTCATTATGTAATGTTGTGTTAGGATAAAATAGTAAGTGGAAAATTTTAGGTAAAGGTTATCACTAGAATACTCTTTAGTGGCTTGAACCCTTATGGTCACTCTATTAGCTAAAAGAGTCCGGTAGAAAAATGAGGATCTCCGATTCTCCATTGGGACTAGCTAATAGGGTTGGCCATTGTACTCCAATTCGAATCTCCAACGCGAATCTCCAACTTTGAAGATTGTTCTATGTCATATTCTTGCATTATGAGATACCTACTTACTATATTTGGGACTAACCAATGGGGTTAGCCATAGGTACTTCAATCACTAAATCATGAAATAATTTTAGGAAAGTTCAAATAGAGTGCATGCATGTGAGTATTTCCAGGTGAAATATGCATATATTTCTTGAAACTTCTTTTGATTATTTATAATTTATTGTCATCTCCTTATGAGTATTTTGAGGATTACCAAATTCCTAAAATTAAGGGGGAAGCAATGACACCCCACTCCTTTCGGGAACCTCAAGATGGAGTGGGGTGAGACAACAATCCTTCCCTTTTTTTTGAATGAGTCCAAATTTTATAAGGTGATGTAAAATCTATGACTTAACTAGGAGTTTGCCACATCATTATTTCACAACATAAGGAATAGAAAATACTGCACACAATTATTTCTCATCACAATACATTTGGTCTTGGATTAGACAACCATCTTCTTAAGCTCTGCTATCACCATGTTGCTGCCACCATTCCTAGCAGTTTGCACACCTCTCTCTCTCCTCTCTCTCTCTCTCTCTCTCTCTCTCTCTCTCTCTCTCTCTCTCTCTCTCTCTCTCTCTCTCTCTCTCTCTCAAAATAATCGACTTTCAAGCCCATCAATAATCCTCACAAACCCCTCCCCCAAACCATCATAATTCAAGTTTCTAACTCCCATATCACACCAATGTCTACACCCATTTCAAAAACTACCTAGATTGGAGAGAGAGAGAGAGAGAGGGAGGAGAGAGAGAGGGGTGGTTATTGGAGAGAAAGAGAGCAAGTGAGAGAGAGAGAGAAGCAAGTGTTTGTGCCACTAGTACCGGTGGTCGCAAATGGTAGAGCTTAAGGTAGCTCCAACCATGGGGTGAAATTAAAGAGAGAGATGGTGGGAGTTTAGGGGTGGGGAGTGGGCTAGAGACAATGGTAGAGATGGAGGGGTAAAGTTGATTGACCGATTTTTGGAGGGGGAAGATGGCGGAGGTGGAAGTGGAAGGGGAGCAGAGGGAGAGTGTAGTATAATAATGAGAAATTATTAGGTGTGCGACTTCCTATTCTTTTGTAAGATATTGATGTGATATGTTGGGAATGAAGGGTATAAAACATATGTTTGCATAAGATTTTTATTGAATTTAAACTCTGGTTGAATTTCATTGGCAAGCAAGGGTCAAGCTGCATTAAATGACATTTGATGGTAGTTTAAACCAGCTTAACTAAAACATAATCATTCATGTGAATATTGGGTACTTATTTTCAATGCAGAGAATTCTACAAAAACTAACATATTTATTCTATTAAATTTATTTTTAAGGTTTTATTATAACACATGTATAAGTTATTTTGTGATTTTTTTTTTTTTTGAAAACAATATTAACTTTAGAGTTTATTACGTAATTATCTACGCACACATACATACATATATATATATATATATATACACACACAAATTTTCATGTAGAAAATAAATTATTCTATAAGAACTTGAGTTTCCTTTTATAATTTTTGTTTCACTTTTGAAAGGTAATAATAATGTTTTTCCCAATTAAAACTCTAGCTTCTTTCCAGACTTTTTTTTTTTTTTTTTTTTGCTTTTATATGTTTTGATATTAATAAAATAGAAAAGACTCTCTCTCTCTCTCAAAAGAACAAATGAAATCACATTAAAAATGTATTTCCGCCATATATATATATATAAAGATAAATCACATTCTCTTCCTCGTTGCTTAATCTGATCACAACTTAGTCCACAAACTTTTATTTACTACATTAATTTGATCAATAAAATTTTGAAATAAAATGAAATTATTAAGGTTTCGTTTAATTAAAAAAAAGAAAAAGAAAAAGAAAAAGTGTGATCATACAAAGATGAAGACGTTATTAATTTCTATAGAATATTGATGGTTACATGGCATGCAAAACAAGCAGATAGCTTATTCTTTTGAGGGGGAAGCTACTTAAGCAGCGGGTGCAGTAACCCCTGCGACTAAAGCACACTTATTCCAGACTTGCACACTTCTTGGTCGTGTTATCGTTTCGTTGGATTTGTAGCCATGTTGAGTATTGACGATATTGTCAAATAACTTGTTGTGGCATGTTAAACCTAATCTTGCAAGCGAGTGACAACAATGATCACTGACTGGCTTAGAATTTTGCCAAAAGATATCCGAAAAGATTTCTTGCCCACAGTCTGGACTTATTTTTATTGAGCAAAGCATCAAAGAGTTAAAATCTTGTTCAGCAGCCACCACAAAAGCTAAGAGCATGGCCACCACCACCACGACTGAGAAGCTGTTGAGCCTGGCCATGACGATTTTTTGTTTAAGGCTGAGAGTAATATATCTTAATTTCTTGTGTTGGTTGTGGAGATAATATTGTTAATTGTTGGGATGATATGAGATTCAAGGAGTGTAAAGGTGTATTTATATACGAAGGTAGGTACGTAAGGTTATACATACTTATGCATACGGAGGTTTCAACTTTTAATGTTTATAACTCAAAAACAAAAACTTTCAATGTTTACAAACTACTCTCTATTTATTTGCATTAAAATTTATTCAGTCAGTTATCAATGTTGAATGGAGCTTTGTAGTTTCCTTCTATACTTCTTTTTATTACTAGTGTCCGTTACATGAATCAAGAAAACATTTCTTTAAAGTGGGGAAAACAAAGGGTAACACACACAACTTTTTCATAATCTTTTTGTGATAGTACTTAACTGATAAAATTGTGATTGCAGTAACATTTTTTTAAGAAGAAAATTCCACTCTCTGAAAGTTATGTCAAAGTGATGATCAACCACAAAGAAAAATACATAATATATTTAAACACAGAGTAGGTGAGTGAATAGATCGAGGGCGGTATTTTTGAACCAATCTCACCATCGTTGTCATGATCAACCAAATAATGAACACTAATGGAGTGGTATAATGGTTAATCATTGAATTAATTGTTAATTTATTTTTAAAAATATAAATTAAAAATATATGGTTGAAATTGGTTATAATCTAAGGTTACAAACTTATTCAATTTCTTTTTATTAAAAGTGAATTTTGAGAAATCCACCATTGGATTACGTCTTCTTTTTATATCCTCAATATTTGCAAAATTTTTAAAAATTTAAAGATCAATTGCTATGTTATCAATAAATTATTTAAATTGCAAGTTTTTGTAGTTTAAAATTATGCATAATATATAAGCTTATAGATCATATAGTAAATAATATCCATTTGACACAAAATTTAGCATGTGTAATAAAGATATGTAGAACATGCAATTTAACGATTAGATTTTTAAAATATATAGTTACATTTATTTTAACATTAATAACTTACTAAATAAGAGAGAAGTTTATAAACATTGAAAGATGAAACCCCCGCATTTTTTAAATATAAGTTATAACCTTACGTTTCATCAAAATTAGTATAACCTTACATACCTCCATGTATAAATACACCTTTACTGATCTCCATCTCATATTATCCGAACAACAATATTTCTTCAACCTACACAGGAAATATAACTTAGCCATAAATTCCATGGCAATGGCAAGGCTTAACAGCTTCTCTGTCGTGGTGACCATGTTATTAGCTTGTCGGGTGACCTTTCTTTCACCGGGACTCGCATCCAGAGTCCTCTCAACCTCAGAAAGCGAAGCACCTGGTTATTATGATGAGACTGATTTAGCTCCTATAGAAGCTTTTCAAGACTTTCCACCAGAGCCATTGGCTACTGATCCAAACTCTGAATTTTGGAAGTTTGCTCAAAGAGACTAACCCCAGACTGTGGGGATCAATCTTTAAGAATGTCTTTGCGGATGATTCTATGCCTGTCGAGGATAATTGTTGTCTCTTGCTTGTGTCAATGGGAAGAACTTGCCACAACAAGTTGGTGGATAATACCATCAATAAAATACCCGACTACAAATCCAACGAAACCATAACACGACTAAGAAGTGTGCAAATCTGGAATAAGTGTGCTTTACTTGCAGACAATGCTGTTCCACGGACTGCATCCCCCATAGAAGATTAAGTTTTCTTCCTTTGTTAAATTTTTTTGTTTTTTTTTTTTCCTGCTAGCCATCAATTTTTAAGATGGAAAGTATTATTGGCTTCATCTTTGTATGATCTTAATTTGAATGAAAATTAACAGTTTCATTTTTTAGGGACTTAAACGGTTTCATTTTAAATCAAAATTTAACAATCAAATGTAGCAATTGAAAACTTTTGAATTAAATTGTGATAAGATCAAACAAGAAGGAATAAATTGTAATTGACCCTTCATAAATTAAGAAACAAATATATGAGCAAGAACCAATGGTAGAGTAAAGATTTGACTTTAGGAGGCAATTTATATATTCTTTTTTTTTTGGAGAACCTCAATTATATATTCATGTGCCCTTTAAGCATATATTGCTTGAGACCAGTATAAAATATAAGAAGCCATTCATGTGTATGCTAAGTGATTTTGTAACGTAAGAAATTCATAAAATGATAGTATATTCATTATATTTGTCTTCTTCTTCTTTTTTTTTTTTTTTTTTTTTTTTTTTTTTTCATGAATAAGACATTTTCTGATTTTTTTTTCTTCTTCCACGTCAACAATTTCCACTTATTAATGATTTAGTAGTTAGATAGGCACCAAATACAACTTATATAAGGTTATTTTAACTGTTATCATGTAATTATTCAAAATTTTATTGCCTATTACACAAGATTTTACTGAAAAGAATGAATTATTACCTAAAAAATTCAAGGTCCAATTAGTCCTTTTTTATATATTACTTTTAAAAGATAACAATAACGTTTTTAAAAATTAAAATTTTAGCTCTTTTAATTATTTTCTTTTTTTTTTCTCCAACCGTTGTTCCTTTTCATAAGTTTCGAACCTTTTTCTGAACAAAAAAAAAGTTTTGAACCTAAAAGAAATTGATAATTGAAATAGGAAACTTTTTTTTAATGAAACTTTACATATAAAAGAGATAACAATAAATTGATTAGTATGATAAAAACAAATAAACATAAAAACCCTTAATATATCATCACTATTAGCTTACAATCTTTTGGCGGGACTAGGGGCTAATAATCCCCTCTTTCGCCCTTGGCCGGACCGCACGAGCTTACATAAGAAGCAGTGACTGTGCTTTCAGAATTGTTAGGGATCGACAAGCTTAAGATGCATATCAATTTTTCTAAATACGTATATGCTTGACTCATTTCCTCTTGTATTACTCTTCAGCTCAATCAATATTCAACCTCTCACCAACAATGGTACCGTATAAAAGGGGGAGATCTGCTAAATCGTACTAATGGACTAAAATGGAGTTTTGCTCAAGAATTATTCCTTGGGTTGTAATTGGCCTTATTGCGAAGACTTGAAGAAATGCAAAATAGAAGAAAGCTACAAGTAGCTTATGGTCTGCAGCTTAGCTAAACGACTTGTAGTAAAGAATAGTGCTATTAATGTTTATTGCTTACAAGTGACACACACGTGAGGCTGTTAGTGGAATAAGTTGGTTATTAGTGCAGTTAGTTATGTTAGTTATTCTGCTAGTCAGTTTTCTTCTCCTCTCTTACTTCCAGTCATATAAATACAATTATTAGCTATCAATAATACATATGAAGCATTTCAGTCTTGGATTTTCTTTTCTTTTCTCAATAGGCCTTAAATTATAGAATGTCATTCAACTATCTTTGATTGAACTGAGTGAGATGAATCCAATCAGAATGTCAATTTTATCCATGAATTATAATTAAGCTTGAATATACATTATAAGATGAAATTCATAGTTGTCAAATTCTTATCAAATGGGTGATTGAACCATCAAAACGATGAACAGTACAAAATTTCGAGTAACTATATATGCAAGAAATATCGGAATTGCAAACAAACAGTCAACTTTTTAGAAAAGTACCAAACTGGACATTTTTATTTAAATAATTCAATTTCTTAAGGTCAATTTAGAGTCCGTTTGAGAATAGGTTATTTAACTAAAACTGAAATTTTTTTTGCTGAAAGTACCATATGTAAAGTTAAAATTTAGCTGAAATAGTACAGTAAGACACATGAATAGTACTAAAAAGTACAATGAGACTCATAAATAATAACAAAATAAACTAAATAATAAAAGAAGCTGTCCAATATAAGTTTATTCCAAAAGCAAACTTAGTAATCAAATAACCATACCCTCCTCCAATTTAGCATTTTTATTTATGGGCTTTTAATTATCTTTTTCTTTTAAATTTTAAATTTTAAATAAATAATCAAAAAATCAATTCAAGTGTATAAACATTAAATTTAATATTTGAACAAATTTTACAAACAGTAAAATTCTATTATTTCAATCTCTGGTATACTTGCATATTTATGTTTAAATTGACTATCATCTCTTTTAAAAAATATATATATATATATATTTTTTTTTCTTCATTTTATGGTATATATTTTGGATAAAATTTAGTTACAAAACTTGTTGTAGTTTAAGGCTACAGTTTTACTCAATAAAATAAATGTAACTATATATTTTAAAAATCTAATCGTTAAATTGCATGTTCTACATATCTTTATTACACATGCTAAATTTTGTGTCAAATGGATATTATTTACTATATGATCTATAAGCTTATATATTATGCATAATTTTAAACTACAAAAACTTGCAATTTAAATAATTTATTGATAACATAGCAATTGATCTTTAAATTTTTAAAAATTTTGCAAATATTGAGGATATAAAAAGAAGACGTAATCCAATGGTGGATTTCTCAAAATTCACTTTTAATAAAAAGAAATTGAATAAGTTTGTAACCTTAGATTATAACCAATTTCAACCATATATTTTTAATTTATATTTTTAAAAATAAATTAACAATTAATTCAATGATTAACCATTATACCACTCCATTAGTGTTCATTATTTGGTTGATCATGACAACGATGGTGAGATTGGTTCAAAAATACCGCCCTCGATCTATTCACTCACCTACTCTGTGTTTAAATATATTATGTATTTTTCTTTGTGGTTGATCATCACTTTGACATAACTTTCAGAGAGTGGAATTTTCTTCTTAAAAAAATGTTACTGCAATCACAATTTTATCAGTTAAGTACTATCACAAAAAGATTATGAAAAAGTTGTGTGTGTTACCCTTTGTTTTCCCCACTTTAAAGAAATGTTTTCTTGATTCATGTAACGGACANTTTTTTTTTTTTTTTTTTGGCTGAACCTTTTTTTCTTCTTTGGTCTGTCTGTCTCCTCTCTCTTTTGTTTTTGCTTAACTGTGTTATGAATGTGGTGTGGTTTCTCACTCTCCCTTTCTTTGTTTTGTATTTGTTTTTGAAGTTCCCTAAGCTCTCCATGTGACTGCAGGACACTGTCACCAGCTGCCAAGCATTGAAAATATTGAAAGCATTTAATTTTTCAATAAAAGATGAGCTCCAACGTGAAAGCTCTCTCCATCACTACTTTTCAGCTTTGGCCTTTGAACCCAAATGATGTGACATAATGTATATGTATTGCTATATTGCCACGGTATTGCAACAAATTTATATTTTAAACAATGCTAATATTACAATATTTTAAATAATTTTTGTCATAATTTATAATGTGAGGAATTATAAGTGATGAAAATGTGAACTCATATATACTCATAATTTTTTTCACCCCTCACAACTTATCATATAAGGAGTTGTGATTAAATTTAATAACTCCATAAAAAAATATATAAAAAGTTGCAAATGTGATATATTGAGTTATTAGAAATATAACTTTGTATATTGTATAAAATATTAAAAAATAGCGGTAAATCTGAAACGGTACACCGGTATTGACCGGTATTCGAAATATATCGTACCGCTGGTCAAACCGGTACAGCCTCCGGTACGGTATTGACTTCCTTATTATGAACTCCCAAACGAAGCCTTTAGATAGTTAATAGTAGACTTTTTGGAAACGAAATTGAGTCTGAAGAAAGAATTATCAAGGTTTTCATCTAAGAGCAGGTAAGGACCTGAATAATGAAAAAAAAAAAAATGGGTTTTATAAACCTTCAGTCAATAATAAGGGGTTGAGTTAGTATTGGGGTATAGTAACAGTAATCGGGCTTAAATATTCAATGGAATGAATGGGTATTTATAGAGCAGTGGGTCAATTTTCAGCCACTTGTAACCTTATGTCAAATGAGCGAGACGTGTGACAAGACTACAATCAAAGTAGTCAATATTATACAGGAGAAAGCTAATGAAATATTTTGATATCAATTAATACTGATGTACCATTTCAGGATTATCAATATTTATATATGTGTGTGTGTGTGTGTGTGTTTGTATATATTTATGTATGCATTCAATTATTTATAAATTTATAAGCCCAAATATTGGTATATTAACCTAATTTATTAGCTCAATAACATATTTTATAACCCTTGTTTATTTTTAAAAAATATTTTTCATAATTTTTCTTGTATGGGCCAAAATATTAATAATAGTCAAAACACTTAAAAACCCTAAGTATAGGGTGGGTAATTGATGCATGCATCAGTACTCGGCCTCAATACTTTCTTCGAAGGACTTGGGGCTTTCCCATACACCTGGGGGCAAGTGTGTACTTTGGACGAGGGCCCTAAAATTTACTCAAGATAATGGGCCCAACCTCCTCCAATATATTTCATAAAATAGATTGATAGTATACTTCATTTTTTTTTTGGAGAATATACTTCAATTGATCTTAACCGTTAAATATAATCAACATATGATTACTGAGATTTAAATACATAGTACATTTTAAAAATAAAAATAAAAATACATAATACAAGTTACATAAAAAGTCGTCTAAAAAAAGTTACATAAAAAGTAACTTTATTATTAATGACTTTTTTTTTTAGAGCAATATTATAAAAGACTTAACAGTACTTGACTGATGAATTTATGATGTGGTACCATGATGGTAAAATATATGCCAATTTTTTTTCTTACTTTTTTAATGCAAGATTCAAGTGGTATAATCGCCAGCTGTTAGAAAATTTAACAATGAAAGTGGAAAAACAATCTATATTGCGTAGTTATGAAATAATTAGGGTATTAACCTTGAAGTATATAAATTTTTTTTTTTTTTTGGGGAACAAGACAGCAACTTTATGCATGGAGAAAACAAAAGGCTCAATTTTTATTTATTTACTTATTTTCTACTCATGTAGAGTAACTCACATAACCAACTGAGATAGAATGGAACCCGCAGACTAGCTCACTCCATCACTTTAAATAACACAACTAGCTAGTTGAGTTACAAACCAACAAGTTCAATTGTATACATATACCCAATCCTCGCATGCATGTAATGCTATCCATATCAAGTGCACAAAATCAAGGGTGAATAATGGTTATACAATCTTATGTAAATTTAGTTTCATTAGAAGGACCGCCAAATACCAGTCAGTCCAGCAAAGAGTTAGTTCCCAACGATTTACTATTAGAGACAATGCAATGTGGATACTAGAGGGAAAATGTGAATAGGAAACAATTAATGACTTGAATCCTATTGTGAGTAATATATTAATCTTCATAATTGAAAAAAAGAAAAAAAGATTTGTCTTACCTCCAATGTTCTTATATATTGGAAATGACACATGCACTACATGTATTTTAAAATAGTCATGTGTCAACCTTATACCCTGTCCAATGCACAATAATATTGGATGGAAGCCTTATCCCACTGAATAAGAAACCTTAATTTTAGATTTGTGAAACAAATTATTTCTGTATATTGATTGAGTATACTTTCTTAATTCAACATCAACATGGGGGTATAGATCATTGGTGTGGAATTTAGTACTTTCTAAAGATAAAAGATGAAGATTTATTCAATGTTAACATTCATGTGGCACAAAATTGTTAAATAGAATTCATTTTCTATTTAACTGGATGGAGAAGGAGCAAGTCAAGTATGCCGAGCAACCAAAGCACACTTATGCCATATTCGATTACCCTTGGGAATTGCCCTGGAAGCCCTTGATGAGTACTTTGGTAAGTGAACAATTGCCTTATCCAAATCATCGTGACAAGTTTTTCCCATTTTTTTAATAAGCTGTATGCAACATTTCTTAGACACAGGTAATTTCTCAAACATTCCAAGGAATATTTCTTTTCCACACTCATCTTCTACTCTTCTAGCGCAATGCAACAAGTGCAAGGGATATCCAGGTACATGCTTTGGTGGTCTTATCTTTTTTTGAGCAAGTGAGGCCATAACTCCGCTTGCTAAGATCAAAGTTACCATGATGAAGATGTTGAACTTTGCCATGGTACAAAACTAGTATACAGATTCCTCAATTTTCAATTTGATTAGATTGAGATTTTTGGAATGGTTTTCAAGAGTGAGTGATTGGTATTTTTATATGGGTGAGGAGAGGTGGTGAGATGATCTTGGATTTAGAAAACGGCTTTTGAACTTTAATTTTGCATGAGTTACTTTCATTCAACTTGTCCAAAATTTGATGGGGGTTTCTATATTGCAATAAATAAATAAATAAAAACGTTTTTTCAATTATTTTGTTCTAGAGTTATAAAAAAGCTAATAATATTGTTTTATATTGAAAAGTTAATTTGTTTTCTATTTGATTTCAAATACTCTCAATTACTCATTATAAAATATCTCAATTATGTTTGGTTTCTTTTAAGAAGAAAAAAAAAAAAACAGGGAAAAAAAATTATTCAACCAACATCAAGCACAGTTTTTTCTATTCTTTTTTAATCTTAAAAAAAAAATGAATTTTGAAAAAAATTTATAAAATTCAAAAATCCTATTTTTTTGAAAAAAAAAAAAAAAACTGGAAAAATAAAGAAGAAAAATTATTCTATCAACATGAAGCATGTTTTTTTTTTTAATCTCAAAAAAAAAAAAACAAAACAAAGTGATAAACTTCAAAATCCTTGGTCATACGTTTTGTTTCGTTTTGTTTTTTAAATCTCAAAAAAAATAATTAAATTTAAAACAAAATGATAAACTTCAAAATCTTGGTTAGAGATAAACTTCCCTCCTACTACACAATCGAATTCAAATTCAAACTGAACAATTTCAAATAGTTTCCTCCATGCCTTGCCCGCCCCTCGCTATCTCACATTCAAATGATTAACCAACCTTAACCACAACATTCAAAAAGACTCCTAAAAAATAGCTAAAGTCTTCTATAAAATATCCATTCCAAGAAATTGAAAAAGAGAAAAGCAACAAAAGACCTTTTTTTTTTCTAACTTAAATTTTCTAGCTAACCAAACATGAACAAATTTGTTTTTATAGTTTTTGAGTTTCTATGATTATCTGCTTCGAATTTTATTTACTTACTGATTTTTTGGCATCAGTTAGTCCATGATAAATTGCTAATTTTTCACTATTGGAGATTCTTTGATTGGCAAACCAAGTCATAGCAAACTCGAATGTAGTCATGACAGTGTAGCTTCTATTCCTGTTGGTGGTTTGATTCCATTTTCGAGTTTGCAGATGCTGAGTTTTATCAAATAATGTAGCATGTTTGCATTAATACAACCAAACTGCCCGATTTTATCATTTATTTGAAGATCTCCAGTTACCTTTTTCCCCTTTTTTTTTCCACTAAAATTTAATGGTCAGTGACCTCTTCTTTTTCTTCCATCCAAATATAGCATTGTAGTCAGTTTTATTCTCTTTCTTTGCCTCTCTCTCTCTCTCTCTCAAAGTAGCAATTTTTCTATTGAAAAAGAAATTGTAGTCTTCTTTTTCACTTTCAAATCCCCAATAAATTATCACCCACGTAATCCTATAAATTTTAGTTATATTCGAGATTTTATTTATATTGGATCAGAAGCTACGTGTGTGAGTTTATGGTTTTATAATAACTATCGTTTTGCTTTTGGTTCGTTTTTTGAAATTTGACTTAAATTTTTGTTCTCTTATATTAAAATTTATAGTCATTGATTCTTTAGAATTTTAACGGTAGAAGACTTATATTTCATTAATCTATTTTGTATTTTGTTATTTGTTTTTTAAATTGTGCTTATGGCTTTGTAATCAACATCGAGGCCCGTGGTTATTAACGGTTAGATTAAGATTAAGTGCCAGCACATGGATGCTTTACTTTTTATTGGACATAGTATTTTTCCACTAAATTGGTAGAATTTTTATTTTACTTTCGTCATGGTTGTCTTGAGCAGTTTTCAAATGCAGCGGTTGGATATTATATAGTTTTAGTTAGCCTTAATTCATTTTTAAAAAAAATAGTTAGCCTTAATTCTAACAAAATTTATTTTTTATAAATTATAAAATTTATGTTTATTTATTTGTGGTATCTGGTGCTGTGATGTTTTGTTAAATGAATACTAGCCCTATCACACGAGCTTTACATGTGCAATTTGGCTATTTTTGTTTTGTTTAGTTTCATAATTTCTTTTTCATTCTAATTTCAAGTTCACACGTTTTCTCACTAATATTTCTCATTTAAAACTACTAATACAATCGAAATAGCATTGAATTTATTTAATGAAAATTCAAAGCACTAGGGAATTGATTCTTAAATCTTGGAAATTCTAATAATGAGAGATTCAATTTAGATAATATATATATATATATATTTTGGGAACAAGACAACGTAGCTTTATGCATGAAGGAAAAAAAAAAGGTTCAATTTTTATGTATTTAACTATTTTCTACTTATTTAGACTTCAGAGTAACTCACACAACCACATGAGATGGAATGGAACCCGCAGCCTCACTCCATCACTTTAAATAACACAACTAGCTTGTTGAGTTACAAACAAACAAGTTCAAATATATAGCCCATCCTTTCATACATGTAATGCTATCCATTATACTTGTAGTGTAGTGGTCACTCTACAAGTAGAAATGCTTGTAGGATGTGGGACGTAAAAGTCGAGATTCAAGTCTCTAGAAGGGAGTTTCATACATATACACTTATATTAGGTTATAGTAGAAATTCTATCTTGTATAATATATATATATATATATATGTATATATATATATCCCATCCTTTCATACCTGTAATCCTATCCATTATCAAGTGCACAAAATGAAGGGTGAATAAATGGCTATACAATCTTACGTAAATTTAGTTTCCTTTGAAGACCACCACCAAGTACCAGTCAGTCCAGCAAAGAGTTAGTTCCCAACAATTTACTATTAGAGGGGATGCAATGTGGATACTAGAGGGAAAAGGTAAAGAGGAAACAATTAATGACTTTAAATTTTAATCCTATTGTGAGTGATATATTAATCTTCATAATTAAAAGAAAGAAGAAGAGAGATTTGCCTTGCCACCTATGTTATTGTGTACTGGAGAAGACACGTGCACTATATGTGTTTTGAAATAGTCACGTGTTGATCTCATACACTATCCAACGCACAAAAATTTTGGAACAGAAGCCTTATCCAACCAAATAAGATACCTTAGATTGGTGAGACAAATTATTTCAATACGTTGATTGAGTATACTTTCTTAATTCAACAGCAACATGGGGATATAGATCATTAGTGCGGAATTGAGTTCTTTTTAAAGATAAAAGATGAAGATTTATTCAATGTTAAGACTCGTGGTACAAAATTGCCAAATAGAATTCAATTTACTATTTAACTAGATGCAGAAGGAGCAGGTCAAATCTATCGAGCAACCAAAGCACACTTACGCCATATCCGATTACCCTTGGGAATCGCCGTGGAAGCCCTTGATGTGTAATCTGGTAAGAGAACAATTGCCTTATATAAATCATCGTGACAAGTTTTTCCCATTTTTTTAATAAGCTGTAGGCAGCATTTCTTAGATACAGGTAATTTTTCAAACATTCCAACGAATATTTCTTTTGCACACTCATCTCCTACTCTCCTAGTGCAATGCAACAAGTGCAAGGGGTACCCTGGTACAAGCCTTGGTATGCTTATCTTTTTTTCAGTAAGTGAAGCCATGACTCGACTTGCTAAGATCAAAGCCACCATGATGAAAATGTTGTTGAACTTTGCCATGGTGCAAAACTAGTACTAGCTAGCTAGAGATTCCTTAATTTCCTGTTTTATTAGATTGGGATTTCTGGGATGGTTTTCAAGAATGAGTGATGAGTATTTTTATGGGGAGTTTCTATATTGCAATAAATAAATAAAAACGTTTCTTTCATTTATCTTGTTCTAGAGTTATAAAAAAGCTAATAATATTGTATTTAAGTGTTTTTACACAAATTCTGAAATAGCAATTACTTTTATATTGATAAGTTAATTTTTTTTCTATTTGACTTCAAATTCTCTCGGTTACTCTTTTTTGTTTTTTAAATCTCAATTATGTTCAGTTTCTTCAACGACAATGAAAAAAAAAATGGGGGAAAAAAAAGAATAAAAACTATTCTATTAAATCTTAAAAAAAGAATTGAATTTAAAACAAATTGGTAAACTTCAAAATCTTATTTATTTATTTATTGGATAAAAAAACCAAAAGAAATAAAGAAGAAAAACTATTCTATCAACATCAAGTACTTTTTTTTCCTTTCTAAATTTAAAAAAAGTGATAAACTTCAAAAATCCTTGGTTATAGATAAACTTCTCTCCCACTATACATTTTAAATTCAAACTGAACGGATTCAAACAGTTTCTTCCATGCACACCTCTCACTAAATTACGTTCAAATGATTAACACAAACTTAATCATAACATTCAAAAAGACTCTAAAAAAATAACTGATCTTGTCTACAAAATATCCCTTCCGAAAAATTGACAAATAGAAAGAAAAGCAAAAAAGACCTCTTTTTCTCACTTTATTTTCTAACTAGCCATACACGAACAAGTTTGTTTATATATTGCTACTGTTTGAGTGTCTATGATTATTTGCTTCAATTTTTATTTACTTACTGATTTTTTGGCTTAAGATGTCTATGCTAAATTGCTAATTTTTCACCATTGGAGATTCTTTGATTGACTAACAGAATCATTGTGTACGCTAAAAGAAAGAAAGAAGAAAACTTTTCTCTCTAGGTTTCGGCGAAACCTGGGGGTGAAACTCTTTTGCCTTTATGCAACATCTTTCTCCGCTTGTCGGCGGAAATTCAGAGTCATTGTAACGATGGACGCAATCACAACAAAGTACGCAAACATCAAACTCTCGGATAGAGAAAGAAGTGAAGTTAATCTAGCCCCTTCTGGGATAGACCAAGGCTTGGTACTCGCTGGGAAGTTCTACACCAAACGGAGAGTGAACCTTGAAGCGATAGGGCGAGCTTTACGGTCAATGTGGAGAACGAAAAAGGACTTTGAGGTAAGCGATGTGGGGGATAATAGAGTTTTATTTTCGTTCCAGGCGAAGGCATATCTGGATAGGGTCTTCTTGCAAGGGCCGTGGTCTTTTGACAAGTATATTCTTCTGCTGCGTAAGCTAAAGATGGGTGAGTCGGTCTCTTCTCTAACCTTCCACGAAGCTGCTTTCTGGGTACAAATTCATGGCTTACCAACTCTGTGCCAGACAAGGGAAGCGGGTTTAAGTATATGAGGAATTTTGGGAAAGGTTGAAAAGGTGGATGTAGGGGATAAAGGTTTGAACTTGGCATGTTATCTGAGGATTAGAGTAATGATGGACATTTCGCAACCGTTAATCAGGGGAAGGTTGGTGCGCATGGGTGGCTCAAACTCATAGTGGGTTGAGTTCAAGTATGAACGCCTACCTGTATTTTGCTATTTATGTGGCAGACTTGATCATGATGAGAAGGAATGCATAGAATGGATGCGCAGGGCAGACCCGATAAAATCTGAGGATAAGCAATATGGTCCTTGGCTGCGTGCGACCCCAAATAGATTACAGAAATCGCATACGGTGATGGGGCAGCTAGCAGGGGAAAGAGCAAGTTATGGGCAGATGGGGGAGGAGATGACGGAAGGCATGAGGCAGCCCGGTAAGCAAACGGAGGCCTCTGTTGAGCGCCGACAGACCCAAAGAGCCTTGGAGACTAATGAGGACAGGGCTGACGTGGAAAGCATGATACTGCAAGATGAGAAATTCAAGGAAAAGCTGACCGGGGATAAAGAAAAACTAGATTTCAAGGAGCAGTTGAGGGAGATTGACATAGAGATTTTCAATAAAGCTGAGATTTTCAGTAAAGCTGACTTAGGAGGTAACGTGCAGAAGGTTCCCAAGGTACGGATACTGGAGCCGGAGAAGAAGGGGTCAGTAAACCGATAGGAAAATAAGGAGCGTGATGAGTCAGCGCTTGGCGTGGGAACCGGGCTGTATTTAAGTGGGCCGCAAGCTACATTGGGCCATACAAAAGCTAATGCTGGGCTTGCTGAAACAAATGAATCACGTGATCAAGTAAAGAAGCTACTGTTGCTCCAAAGTGGGCCTAAGAAGCCAGATGCTAGGGAAGGTGGATTTATTAGGAAAGTCAAGAGCCCAATCCGGAAAAAGCCTCATGCACATGCATGCAAACCGGGGAAAGAAAATGTGGGGTTGGGCACATCCAACTTGCAGAAGATGAACGCTTTGGCGGAGATAACTCGAATGGATATAGAGGAGGTAGAGGTGGGGCTAAAATGCAAGTCACGTGCTCCCCTGGAAGAATTATTGGAGAATGCTGGGACTAGAAAGAGGCCCAAGGTAGAAGAGGAAGTTGCTACGTTTGGTAAATTGTTGGCAACACAAATGGGATCGGCGGCGGTTGCGGAGCAGCCCGCCGGGAACAATGAGTGCTTTAGGTTGGAACTGTCAAGGGCTTGGGAACCCTCGGACAGTCGGCACTCTCCAAAAATCAGTTTTGGAGGAAGATCCCACCTTGGTGTTCCTTATGGAAACCAAGTTTAGAGTGGAGGAAATGGATGAGATCAAGAATAAGTTGGAAAAAAGCCAAGGCATGATTGTTCCTAGTGTTCGCCGGAGTGGTGGCTTGGCCCTGTTATGGAAGGATTCACTGCAAATGGAAGTGCAAACGTTCTCTCCTAGACACATTGATGTGATTATTACGGAGGATGCCAGAAAAAAGAAATGGCGTTTTACTGGATTTTATGGCCACCCTGAAACTTGCAAAAGAGAGGAGTCTTGGTCGCTGCTTGTGAACTTAAGCACTAGGTGTGAGCTTCCTTGGGTTTGCATGGGTGACTTCAACGAGATATGTCACAGGGGAGAAAAGGTAGGGGGGTGAGAGACCTGAATGGCAGATGAGGGCTTTCTCTTCAGCTATTAACAAAAGTAAACTTAGAGACATGGGCTTCGTTGGTCCAGAATTCACTTGGAGTAGGAGGTTAGGGGCACGTGGGTGGGTTCGGGAGAGACTGGACCGAGCTTTGGTCTCCACAAACTGGTCTTCTTTGTTTCCAAGGGTAAGACTTTACAATGTGGCCACTTGCTCCTCTGACCATAACAGGCTAATTCTTAGAGCCTTTCATCCTAAGAGTAGGAACAAAAAAAGGCAGCGGCTGTTCAGGTTCAAAGCTATGTGGATTAAGGAGGATGATTGCGAAGGAGTAGTTAAGGAGGCTTGGGAGAGAGGCCGAATTACGGGAGGCCAAAATCAATTTAGGAGGTGCATGGATGAGTGTAGTTCCTCTCTGCAAAGCTGGAATAGGACCAATTTTGGCCATGTAGGGCGGAAAATTGCCTCACTTTCAAAGAAGCTTCAATGGTTGGAGTGTCTTCCTGGGGGTGAGGCCAACATGGAAGAGATTCATGTCACAAAAGGGGAGATAAACATGATGCTTTTGGCGGAGGAAGAGATGTGGAAGCAACGGTCAAGAAATTGTTGGCTTAAGTCAGGAGATAGAAATACCTCCTTTTTCCATGAGAAAGCTTCAAAAAGGCATCAACGGAACACCATTACTCGGCTTTTAGACTCGAATGGTAACTGGCAGGATGAGGAAGACATCATGGGTCAGATTCTTGTTGAATATTTCCAAGAGCTCTTCACTTCTTCATGCCCAACAGTTAGTGAAGAACTGTTAAATGCTATACATCCTAAAGTTACCAACAGAATGAACGAAGTCTTATTGCAGGACTTTAGAGTTGCCGAGGTTGAGAAAGCTCTTAAGCAGATGCATCCATTGAAGGCGCTAGGTCCTAATGGTATGCCTCCATTATTTTTTCAACATTATTGGCCTACTGTTAATTCTGTTGTCTTACAAACTGTAGTTGATTTTCTTAATAATGGTGATGCCCTCCCTCAGTTTCATGAAACCCACATTGTGCTCATTCCAAAGACAAAAAATCCTTCTAGGGTCATTGATTATAGGCCGATAAGTTTGTGTAATGTGGCATATAAGCTTGCTTCTAAGGTAGTTGCTAACCGAATGAGGGTTGTGCTGAAGCTCATCACTGATAATATTCTTGTGGCCCATGAATTAATGAACCAAATCAATAGGAAGAGGAAAGGCAGGGTTGGTGAGATGGCTTTGAAGCTAGATATGAGTAAGGCTTATGACCGGGTAGAGTGGGGGTGCTTGCAAAAAATAATGGAGAAGCTAGGGTTTCATGAGCGGTGGATTCGTATTGTAATGGCATGTGTGTCCTCTATTACATATGCTATAAGACTTAATGGGCATCCTTGCGGTTCAATCACTCCTACTCGTGGCCTTCGACAAAGGGATCCTCTCTCCCCTTTTCTTTTTCTCCTTTGCGCTGAGGGTCTGTTGGCTCTGTTGCATAAGGCCTCGATGAGGAAGGAATTGAATGGTGTGGCTGCCTCAGCTAGGGGGCCAAGAATTTCACATTTATTCTTTGCAGATGATAGTTTGATTTTCTATAAGGCAACAGAGAGGGAGGGGGCTGAAGTGTAGAGAATTTTGCAAGTGTATGAGTCTTCTTCAGGTCAGCAGTTAAATAGGAACAAGACAGCTTTATTCTTTAGTCGCAATACCCCTACACGCACTCAGGAAGTCATTAAGTCAATGTTTGGTGCCCAGGTTATCAAACCTCATGAATCCTATCTTGGCCTTCCGTCGTTGATAGGCAAATCTAAGAAGAACTCATTCGCTTAACTGAAACAAAAACTGGCTTTGAAGCTTGCAGGATGGAAAGAGAAGCTTTTGTCAAATGCGGGGAAAGAAGTATTGATCAAGGCGGTCGCTCAGGCTGTCCCTTCTTATACTATGAGCTGTTTCAAGCTCCCCAATAGCCTTTGTGAGGAATTGACTGGAATGGTAAGACAATTTTGGTGGGGACAAGTGAAGAATGAGAAGAAGGTGGCTTGGATGAGCTGGGATAGAATGTGCCGCCCTAAGGAAGATGGGGGGTTGGGTTTTAGGGACCTGAATTCTTTCAACCTGGCTCTTTTAGCAAAACAGGGCTAGAGACTTCAAACCAACTCCTCTTCCCTCTTCTCTAGGGTCTATAAAGCTAAATACTTCCCTAATGGGGACTTCGTAGGGGCGGTGATATGTAAGAATGCTTCCTATGCTTGGAGGAGCATCATGGCAGCACAACACCTTGTAAAACGTGGTTTAAGATGGGAGGTTGGCGATGGTTGTCGCATACGTGTTTGGCATGATCCGTGGCTTACTACTCGGAGCACTTATAGAGTGGTCACTCCTGAACGACCGGGGAACCAAATTAAAAGGGTGTGTGAATTACTGAAAAATGGGGGCAAGGAATGGGACACTGAGCTAGTTAGGGGGCTCTTCTTACCCCAGGATGCAGAGGCGATTCTAAGCACCCCCATCAGTGATTTGTTTGCTTGATAGAATGGTTTGGGCTGAAGATAAGAAAGGTAATTTTTCCGTGAGGAGTGCTTATGGGCTGGCTCGAGAAATTGGGGTAGTGAGTGGGAACACCAGTTGCTCTAATCCAGCATTCTTACATGGTGCTTGGAGAGGGGTGTGGAATATGAACCTGCCAAATAAAATAAAGCATTTTTCCTGGAAGGCCTGTAACAGAATCTTGGCCACTAAAGACTCTCTCTTTCGTAGAAAAATCACGGCCAACAATTTTTGTGAAGAATGTGGTAGGCATGAAACTACCATGCACTTGCTCTGTTTCTGTAACCAAAGTACAAAGATATGGAGTTCCTGCAAAATCTCTTTGCCTTTCAACGTTCAAGAGTCATGGAGCTTCTTGGACACCTTTAGTAGACTACGATGTTGTTGGGAAGCGCAGCATGGAAAGTTGGAGTGTTGGGTCTCGATTTGTTGGGGCATTTGGAAGAGTCGAAACGAGGTTCAGTGTGGAGGAAAGAAGCGCCCAGGGCCTATAATTGTGAGTGACGCCTTGAGATTTTTGGAGAATTACCATTCTGCCAATGTGAAGCCAAGCCAGTCTAGTTCGGACACCCAAAACTCTGCTGTTTGGAAACCTCCTCCGCCGGGTTACTTCAAGGTCAATGTCGATGGCGCACTTTTCACGAAATCTAAACAATCCGGTGTGGGGGTGATCGTGCAAGACGAGGTGGGTAACGTGGTTGCAGCCATGTGTAGGAAGCTGGACTTACCCCTCGGTGCACTGGAGACGGAAGCGAAGGCCTTAGAGATTGGGATGACATTTGCCGAGGAGGTGGGGCTGAGGGATGTGGTGTTTGAAGGTGACTCGTAGCTAATAATTAACGCTGTCCACGACACTGGTGAGGCAGCGTCATCGATGCTGAACATTATCCAAGGGGTGCTGCGGAAAGCCCAAGGCTTCAGGACTTTTGATTTTCTACATGTTAAGAGGCAGGGAAATGTCCCTGCCCACTTGTTAGCTCAACATGCCCAAAAGGTTGAGAGCTTGGTAGTCTGGCTAGAGGAATGTCCCAGTCAAGTGGCACATGCGTGTGCAAAAGATGTATCTTTACTACAACGTATCGTATAAAAAGTTTGAGTATTTCCCATCAAAAAAAAAAAACAGAATCATTGCAAACTCCAGTGAGGTTCATGACAGAGTAGCTTCTATTCCTATTGATGGTTTGATTCCATTTTTGAGCCTACGGATGCTGCGTTTTATCAAATAATGCAGCATGTTTGCATTAATACATAACCTAACTGTCTGATTTTGTGATCTATTTGACAATCTCGTCTTGCTTCTTTCCCACTTTTATATTTCTTTTTTCTAAAACTAACCGGTCAGTAACTACTTTTTTTTTTTCCCAAGTCCAGCATTTTAGTCAGTTTTATTCTTTCTCTCTCTCTCTCTCGCTCTCTCACTTTTTTCTATTGGAAAAACAAATTGTAGCCTCCTTTTTTCACTTTTGGATACGTAGTAAATTCTCACCGACTTAATCCTATAAATTGAATTTGTAATTGAGATTTTTTTTTTTTTTTTTTTGAGAAACCAAACCGAGAGGTCTTGTATTATTGATGGTAAAAATAGAAATGATTACAAAGTCACGCGTGACTAGGGGAGCTATCTCATCAGGTACAGAATTCTGCCAAACCTGAAGCTCACATCCAGATTTTGAATATCTTGCTAAAAAATGAGCAACTGAATTGCTTAGACATTTTACATGGGAAAAATTGCAAAAAGAAAACACACCAGGTAACTCGAGGATGTCAGTACTGATTAGAAGTGCCGGCTCTATATATAAAGCAACCGATGCGGTCGCCTAAGGCCCCCAAGTAAAAAAAAGGCCCCCAAATTTTAATCAATAGAGGTTTTTTAATATATTATAATAGTATTAATTAAGTCCAAATATTAGTCAATGAATAAAATAATGTTTTTTTATCAAATGAAAAAAAAGAAAAAAAATATTACATTCACAACATTTTTCACAATACTTTCAAAATAAATCCTAAGAGATAAGTTGTTACACGGTATTATTGATGATAAAAAATTAATTTCAATGGTGAGTTCAAATTAGAACTAATAACAAATTAACACCTAAGATTTGTTATGAAAATATTATGAATATAGCTTCTAAAAAAAAGAGCAATACAAAAAAGAAAATCACAACATTTTTCATAAATTGAGTTGACAAACTTTTACTAGTTTTTATCTAAATCTACTACTAACATCAATTTTTTACTTACCACTATCAAATTATCAATCTGTCACGTCAATAGATGTAAAAAGTTTTGTCAAATTTTTTGTCTATAAACTTTCAAAAAAAAATCTACATGGTTCATGTTAATTAGTAGTAATTTTACATTTAAAATGAGATAATTGAATTTAAATTTTTTTTAAAATCATATTTAAATATATAAAATGCCTCAATTTTAGTTTTTGCCTTAGGCCCCAAATACATTAAGCCGCCACTGCTGATTAGTGATTACAACTCCATACACCGGGTGGGATGAATCAGAAGCTAGGATAGCTTTAATGATATTCTCTGAATCTCCCTTGAAAATACAGTCCAGCACACCTTCATCCTTGACAAAAATCATAGCTCTACGGCAAGCCAGGGCCTCCACTATTGCTGCCAAGAGTGGGATTTTTATTCTTTGAGCGAGGGCACCATGGACCTGAACACAAGCATCATGAATTACTGCACCCAAACCTGCTGCTCCTTCTGTCGGGAAACATGCTCCATCAAAATTTATTTTGCACTGGGGCGCGATGGGAGGAATCCATCTCACGGCTCTGGCATAAATTGTTGATGCTCGAATCTGGGATTTTTGAGCAGCACAGAAATCCTAGAGAAGGGAATTAGCTTGCCTCCTAATATCAATAATCTCCACCATCTTCTCTCCACGTCGATCCAAATTTCTTTTTCTCCAAATCAACTAGAAAATCATTGCCAACAGGTTAGTCTCCAAGCGCTCCTTTAATATGAAAATCATCCCCAGCAGGTCTGCAAAATTATCAAATTTATCTCCACAATTTTGTCAAGACTTCATTGCCTTCCCAAATGACATATAGAGCTGGACAGCTCAATATAGCATAGACTATGTCTTCACTTCCCACCTAGCATCTTGAGCACTGGACTAAGTTCACCACATTTCTTCTCCATAATGGAATGGTAAATTACATTTTATTGGTATGAAAATTGGCATGCATGTTAAGAACACACAAAACATGTAACTCAACAATTGGATTTTCAAAATATAAATTCAATAACAAGTTATTGGGTGGTGTAATATTGCTTAGATTTAAACTAAGTGTAACTTGAACCCAACTCATATAATGTTATACCTGTAATGCTATTGATGTAAGGCAGAATTTACTATTTAATTTTTGTAATTATTTAATTTTGGTATTTTTATGTAAAATTCGTTATTTTAGGTTTAGGTTATTCATTTCCTCTTTTTTAGGTGATTTTAATGCTTTTTAAATCATGTTATGGTTAGGTATTAATTAGGAGTTACTTTTTAATATATTTTTGTTTGTTTGTTTAAACCTTTGTACACTTAGATTGTTTAACCTAATTAATTAATCAAGTTGATACTTAGGTTGATTTTTCATATCTAGGTTAAACACAAACAATTATATTACTTAGTGCGAAAAAGTAAAGAAGACAAGTAATATGATGACCTAGGAAAACCAATTATTAAGGACATATTTTATGTAATTGGCTAATCTTTTGATAAAATGCACTTTACTTGTAATTGGATATATATATATATATAGGATGGGATTAGTACTTCAAGAAACATGTTGTTCAAGTCTAGTATTAAAGCCATGAAGATTAGACCAAGAAACAAGTGAAGAGAAGTTGTTCATCAAAGCTGGACAGATAGCTCGATAGCTATCGACAGATAGCTATTGTGGGGCCCGTAGGCCTAGTAGCCTGGGCCCATCTTGCATCTGGCCCAAGGCCCATGCCGAGGAGGGATGATCGTCCGAGGCTGGTGTATGAAGACCCATGCCTTTTTGGACGCCGCCGAGGACATCCCTATCCTCGGCATACCGAGGCTAATTTCAGGTGGGGGACAGGCCCAGAACAGGTTGTCACCTCCACACTGAATGCGCTCACCTAACCCCCCCCCCCCCCCCCCCCCCCCCCCCCCCCCCCCCCGCAACTGCAGCATCAAGAGAAGGAGTAGGAGACCGACTAAGCAGAGAAGCCCTAGTAGGCTCAAAATCCTCACGCAAACCCATCATGAAGTGCATAAATTTACGGCGATCCCGATATTTGACAAAGAGCTCAATGTCCTTAGAACACACTAGTGGAGGATCTGCAGCAGAGAGTTGTTCCCACATAGTAGAAGTCTGAGAATAAAAATCAGAAATAGACTGACCTGTCTCTTGGCGCATTTGATAAAGTTTTGATTCAATGTGGAACTCCAAGCTTGAATCATTAGTACAATTTTAGCGATCGGCCAAAAACTTCCAAGTAGCCTCAGCAGTCTCAAGACGAGGAAGAAGATTATGAATGGAGGGAATAGAGGTATTAATAAACCAAGACAAGATCTTACTCTGAATACTCTCCCATTCCTCTAGGCGATCTTCATAATCATCTGTTGTAACAGTAGTCGTGGAAGTCTCTTCAACAGCTGTGACTTTGGACTTAGGGTTTGGAACTGGCTTAGGAATTGAACTAGTCATATATCTCCACAGTTTACGACCCTTGAGAAAAACAGTTGTATTCTGAGACCATGCATGATAACTAGTAGGACCATCCAACATAATGGTGATAGGACGTATGATGTCGCGTTCATTTTGTTGAGCCATAATGAAGAATATGACCAAAAAATGAGATTTAGAGACCTCAAATGCAGAAACGGAGCCCAAAATCGGAATCTACGCGAAAAACTGAGCAAGACAGGTCTTGTTGAAAAATTTTGACTTTGGTCAAAGTCAACGGTCAACGGTCAACGGCTGACGCTGTGGATGCTGACGTGGCAGAGTGACGTCACCTAGGGCTGACGTGGCAGTCCGTGAAACGGAGCAGGGCGCGTGAGGCGCGTGGAAGGGAGAGACGGCGCGTGGCGGCTTGTGCTCGTGAGGCAGAAACTTCTGGCGGCTCGTGGAGGCGCGTGGAAGGTTTTTTCTGGCAGATTTTTGTTGGGTTTTGCTCGGGACTGTCAGATCTGTCAATGTGTGCCTTTACTTTGGCGGTTTGATCAACAAACTGACAAAATCCGAGTGTTCTAGGGTTATGGGCATGACGGCGGTGACTCGCTTCTGACAATGACTACTGGATGAAGGCGAGGGCAGTGGAAGAACGCCGGAGATGTACACAGGAACCAAAAAATCAGAGGAAAGGCTCTGATACCATGTTAACAATATAAAGAGAGAGAGAATGACTGAATAGTCAGTATAATAATATATATATAAAACAATGTACAAAAGAGAGTCTTTATATAGGCTAGGTATGTGTGCAGTACAAGTAATATAAGTGTAGTACAAGTAATATACTAGGCTAAGCCCAATGGGCTAATCTATACACTAACAAATAAGATGACATATTGAGAAATGAGTGGCAACAATAACACACAGATGGACAGAATGAAGAATATAAATTAAGGTGGAAAGTGAAAGATGAAAAGAAAAACACATCTATCCTAGATATTGTCGGAATTTATTTATTTTTATATGAATTAAGTTAGTGAATGTTGGCTCAAAGGTAAAGGAGAAGGGAAGATTCGAACAAGTGACATTCGCTCTCGGAATGTTTTTCAAAACAAATCAATGTCTTAGTGTGTTTTTCGTCTAAAAGTCATATTAAAAAAAAAAAAAAAAAAATCTACAAATTAAAGGACGTTTCATTTGAATGAGAAGGTGTTTGAGAACAACGCCTTTTGGCTTGGCTTTTTTTTTTTTTTTTACATAGTATCACTAAAAATGATGCTTTTCTGGTTGGTTAAAATAATGTCTCTTGGCTAAAATATGTGAGTGCTCACAATGGTACGTTGAAAAACTTACCATTAATGGTACGTTGAAAGATATAGTTACATAGATGGCAGATAGAATAGCCCTAATGGTCGACCACTACCGCTGGGACCACTTGAAGCTGAGGCCAAAGCAATGGAGGAAGCAATTTCTTTCGCCACTAACATCGGATTACAGGAGGCCATCTTTGAGACAAACTCCTTGGCTCTCTCAAGAGCTCTCGTAGACATGTCCATGGTGCTGATTACTATTGAAAACTGCATAGGAGGCATTCACCTTAAGCTGCAAAACTTCAGACAATCACGAGTGCAGCATGTTTAACGTGAAGGAAACAAACCAGCTCATAGCTTGGTACACCATGCCAAAGGAATTGATAATTTTGTAACATGGATAGAAGAAACTCCATATTTTATTGAGTCATTCGTGATTCAAGATGCTTTGTATCTTTCCTCACAGTAATACAGTTATAATATTTCAATAAAGAAGAAATTCAGATTCTTTTCTTTAAATTGATTTTGGAAAAATAAATAAAAATTTGTAAGAAAGACAAAGAAGTATTTTAAAAGTAAAACATTGTAATTTAAGTAAAATATAGCTAGTTAAGGAAAATATTATTACTATAAAAAACTCTTGCAACTCTTCAAGAAAAATCAAACAAAACCTAAATTTTATCGTAATTAATTCAATTTACAAAAAAATGGTGTCTCAAAGAATTACGAGAATCATTTATTCTAGGGTCTAACTATTTTTAAATCACAAGATCAATGCTAAAAGGGATTTCTAAGGTGTTTACCTCAATAATCTAAAAAAAAAAATATCAACCTCCTCTTCTTGGAATCCTTAGGTAATCTTCTAGCTAAAGTTAGTTGAATCAGAGGCAACTAATGGCTTCAAGGTGTGTGTTTGTTGGGTTTAAGCAATGTTATACCATTCAATATTTTTTAATTGGATGCAAATTTTGACAAATTTTGACGAATTCAACGTTAGATTACATTATCTTTGTATATTCTCTATACTTGCAAAATTTCAAGATGATCAAAGATTAATAATTGTCATGTATCAATCAATTGTTTAAATTCAAGTTTTTATAGTTTAAAATAATACATAAAAAGATGAGTTTATAAATTGAATGGTAAATAACATCCAATTGACATAAAAATTGGCATAAATATTAAGAATATATAGAACATGCAATTCAACGGTGAGATTTTTTAAAATATGAATTCTATAACAAGTTATTGGGTGGTGTAACATTGTTTAGAGTTACACATGCACACAAACATATAGGGTTGGGTTCGCGTGACACCTGGTGTAATTTTAAGTAATGTTACACCACCTAATAACTTGTTATTAATTTCAAATTTTAAAAATCTGGCTGTTGAATTACATGTTCTATATATTCTTAATATGCATGCTAATTTTCATACCAATCAAATGTAATTAATTTATTATTCGATCCATAAACTCATTTTTATGCATTATTTTAAACTATAAAAACTTGAATTTAAATAATTAATTGATGACATAGTTAATGATTTTCGATCATCTTTAAATTTTGTAAACATGAAGAATATACGAAAATAATATAATTTAGTGGTGAATTTATCAAAATTCACATCTAATTAAAAAAGATTAGGTATTATAACATTGCAGGGAGATGTTTAATGTTTTGGTTCGAGAAATGAATATTTCAATACCAATTAATATCAACGTACCTTTTCGGGGTTAAGTGTGTGTATTTATGTATGTATATATTAATTTATTTGAGTTTATCCCATTTTGTGCTTCATAAGGAATGTGATTAAGGTATTGAATACAGATTTGAAGTTGTAGGTTTTTTTTTTTTTTTTTTTAATCTTTAATCAACATTTTTTTTTTAGAGAGTTTTTTTTTTTTTTTTTTTGATGAACTTTTGAGAGAGTTTCAATTAATAGTATTCGCTCTTGATGATAGTTCTTTATCATCAGACCAAGATATCAATAAATTTTTTGTGAAGGTGGGGATTAAACCTAAATCTGTTATTCAACCATCAAAATTTTTATCAGTTGAGCTAATTAGAACTCACCTTTATTCAACAGGTTATGAGCTCTTTTATGCTATTAGAATAATGTGGCCCAACATAATATTTTATGATATCTCTATTATCAATAATTAATTATGCAAAAATTTCTTGTGAAATCTTGCAATATTTTTATGATGTAAAATATTGGTATATTGAAATATGTCTACTTGATTTTGTAGACTAAGATTATGAATGCATTCATTATAGTCCTTGACTAACCATATCCATCATGATGTAGCCTATTTTTATAGGTACATTGTTGGATCATGATGGAAAGGAGGTGTAATTTAAAATTGCTTAAACTATGAAAGACAATAAGGGCTAGTCTTTCGATGGTTAGTGCATAATAATATCGACAGTCCTTTCGTAATTAGATTCTTGCACATTGAGTGTTGGCCTTTATAAATCTATTGTGTCCTTGCCAGTAACTTGGCCTTCTATAATAGTTGTTATCATTATAGTGATTCTAGATATAAACGATAGATAAATCCATGCGCCATATGGAATTATAAAAATAATGACACATTAATAATTTCTTCATTAATGAATCTAATTGATGAAGTTGTTTATTAATGAATGGAACATATCTATTACGTCAATTGTTATTACAATAAAAATGTTTTAGGACTGGTCATGTCCTTTCTAAATATTGTCAAGGCCATACTTGTGTGAGAAGAGAAAAAAAGAAAGTTCTTGTTAATCCTGATAAACTGAAAGGAGCATCTTAATTGCTTGTGAGGTTTTTGAATAATATAATTTAATATATAAATTTCTCACATTTTATTGTTAATTTTTATTATATATGCACATGATATAATTGTTAACCGATAGGTGTATTATATTTCTTTCTCTTGAATTAATTTTTAAGTAAAATTCCTACACGTGCAGCTCAACTTATTGCATTGTGTACTTGCCATGTGCTATCCCATAGGCCTGCATGTCTTCCGAGCTTATTTGCATGGCTCATGGAGCCCAAGGTAGGCTATATATTGAAATTCTTCCAAAGCACAATTCACGTGCCTGTCTTTCCCAATGACACTAGGGCTTGATACATTGCATTTGGGCTTCGTCTATTTTTTTTTTAAACAAGTCCATGACCATGGGAAAAATTAGACTCACAACAAAAATTCTTAGCAATTTCATAACAATTTCTAGTTTGTTTATCATAATCTGCTATTAAAATGACCAGCTGTGTGTGAGGTAGTAGACAAATTAGGTGTTATTAATGTGACTCTAATTCTCTCTAAAATAGATTCCAAATCTTATTTTCAAGCAGGAACAAAACTAGGATCAAAATTTAGGGGGTGCTAAAACCTCAATAAAAAAAAAAACTTTAAAATACAAATTAGCATATATTTAATGTTAAGAAAATATCAACAAAAGAGAAGAGAAACAAAATAACTGTTTATTAATACATTTTAAATTAATAATTTAAAAATAGAATTCAACATTCTTTTAAATAACAAAAATCATCTATAGTTGATTTTGTACTAAACTTTGCAATAATCTCTCTTTTAATCCTAATTTTCTTTTGATTAATGATACATAAATTTATAAAATTTATAAAATAAAATTTGTAATACTAATGACTGTACACTACACGTTAGCACCAATTTATTAACACAACTAGTCAATTCTATAATACCCCACATAAAATTAAACTAATTTACTAATAAACAACCAACTAGTAAGTAGTAAGTTAAAAAAAAATTAAATATTTTAAGTTAAAAATTAATAGCCAAACGCAGCTGCCATCCCACCCCACACACTGATTAATGGCCAGCCACGCACCCCACTCTCACTTACTAAAAGTAAATTAACTAATTGTTTTGTAATTTGTATTCATCTATCTTACTTCTTTTTTTCTTTGTGCATTTTTTTTTCTTTTCAGTAAAAATACTCATATCTTTTTCACGAAAATTCAAATAATCAATCTTAACACTCATAAAAAAATAGCTTGGATCTAAAAAGAAAGAGTAAGAAACAACCAACACAGTAACACAAGTGTTGTAGTATAGTTGTTTGCCAGTTGAGTTTTATCATTTTCATGGGCCAATTTGTAACTTATTGGGAGGAGGGGGCCAAAAATAATTATTTTGGGCTCAATTGTAAAACTATTCATTAAATGTGTATACTATTACTATTTTTTTTTTTTTTTAAATTGTGTTGGGGGAGGGGGGGTGGCAATGGCCCCCCTCTGCCCCTTAGTAGTTCCGTCTCTGTTTTCAAGCATATACTTTCCTAATTGAATCATGCACGAAATATCACTGTATTAGTTTTAATATCTGATTGTCACTTTATAACCTACTAAAAATCTGAATACCAATTAAAAAGACTCCATTCTCAAAAAAAGTAAAAATAAAAAGACTCAGTGAGCTTGAGTATGGTCTCTCTTTTCAACATTATCATTATTTTAGTTAATCTACAGCTAAACCTTTGGGCCACTTGTTAAGACCACTTCAGTAACGATTTTATAAATTTTGACTATCAAAAAAACATTTAATTTCTTAAAAATTAAAATCCAAAAAGCAAATTTTTCATTCTTTTCTAGTTTTTAAAAAGGGCTACCCGGCAAAAGAGCTACAAGTCTTTACACTAATATTATATTTTGACGAAGAATTAAGAAGTTCTTATAAATTTTGAACGTGATGGAAATTTCAATTCCATCAATTTAAGTTTTTATTGTTTGAATTGTAATACCCGGGGAAAAAAATATTAAAAGGAAGGGTATTTAAGTAAATCTTTTGTGGGGTCAATTTTATAATTTATAATTATAAAAGATTTTTTTAGAAAATAAGGTTGAAATCCTAGCTGTATAAAAGCTTACTATGTCAAGGTATATGGAGAGATATTTTGAGAGAGGAGACTACCCAAAATACTCTAGTAGGGAGAAAGTTTGACTGCATAATTGAGGTAAGAGCATAAGAATTTCTTTCTTGTCAAATCTAAACTTTATTTGAAATTAGAGTACTTTTTATGTGGATATTTTGACCAGTACTGAAACTATTTAATCACTCAAGAGTTTTAATGATACAAATGAAAAAAAGCTTGGATTTATTTTCGGTAACATATTCTTATCTATGCCTTTTGTTGCGTTGAGCAGAGATAGAATTTGCAGAATTTTAGGCTGGGTGGGACAAGTTTTGCTCACCGGAATGGTATCGACTTGATGAGTTGAGGTCAGACAAGTTATACAAAAAAAAAAAAAAAAAAAAAAAGAGAAAAAGAAAAAGGAAAAAAAGAAATAATGGCTGTGCTGTAAGGCACATGGCCTAGCTTGTCCTTGGAGTTGTCAACATCTCAACATCTCAAAAGATGATAATGGTGGCAAGTGAAAAAAAAAAAAAAAAAAAAAAAAAGAAAAAGAAAAAGAAAAAAAAGAAAAAAGAAAAGAAAAGAAAAGAAAAGAGAAAGAAAAAAAGCAACGTCCTTGAAGAGTAGTCCAGTGACTTCTACCATTCTAGAGGTCTTATCCTCGTGTATTAATATTGGCAGATAGTAAAGAATAAATATATAGTGATTGTGTGGATTTTTCGTTGAAATTATAGTGAAAAATTATGAGATATTTTTAATAGTATCTCTTCTAGCCAGTACTATTATAAGTTTTTTCTTAAATTATTTAATTATTGAGTATAGTACTTAAAAATTATTCTAGGTAATATCTAAGGATTTTAGAAGAAATGTTAGGGAGAAGTTCCTTTTAGTATGGCTTTTGGAAGTAAGTAACTTTATCCTAATTTGTTTTATTTTGTGTATTTTAACTACTGAAAAATTGTTTACAGTTGTTACAATTTTATTTCTATTGTATTACTAATTTCAAGTAAAGAATTATTACAAATATATCTTATTACTGAATATATGATATATGATATATTTTATTTAATTTTTTTAGCTATATTGATTCAAAGTAAAGAATAAAGAATTTTCACAAATATATATGAGCATTGAATATAAGATTTATTTTATTTAATTGTTTTTTCAACTACATTGATTTAAAGTAAATAATTATAGAAATATCACAAATATATTTGAATATTGAATATATAATTATATATATGTATTTGAATAAAATATATTTTTGTTAGAAACTATTATTTCATATATATGATTATGAACAATCTGACTATGAATTTATTCTGATACTCTGACAATGTGGGTTATTCATTGGTACTCTAATACCCCCCAATGGGGGTTATTCATTGGTACTCTGATACCCAAACCAATGGGGTTATTCATTGGTACTCTGATATCCAATCAATGGAGATTATTCATTGGTATTTTGATACTCAAACCAATGGGGGTTATTCATTGGTACTTTGATACCCAGTTAATGGGGGTTATTTATTAATACTCTGATATCCAGTCGCGGGGATAAAGCATGACCTTAATCATAAGATTATTAAGAATATGAATTACGTTTGAATATTTAACCATTTTGAGTCCTTAAAACTACATATGTGATTTTGGAAATGTTTGAGTATTTGAACCATTTTGAGTCCTTAAAACTACTTATATGATTTTGGAAATGTTTGAGAATTTAAGCTATTTTGAGTCACTTAAACTGCTTACGTATTTTTGGAACCTATTATGAGTTATAGCTTTTGATATATGAAAAACTGACTACTTTCTAAACCATCTATGAGATATATTTGTAAAGTTAAAGTATGTGATCTATTTGCAACTTATTATTTTAATACTATGAAACGTCTTTAGTTATTTTTGAAAACTCATATTACATCTTATTACTTTACAGATCTATTACTTGATAGAACTTATTATGATTTTGGTTACTTATTGAGTTGTCAGCTCATTCCTTTTTCCCCTCCAGTTTCAGATTGTGAAGAATACCAAATTTGGGAGTTTGATGTTGTGTTGTGAGCAGGAAAAGAAGCTTAGTGATTTTGGGATTGGATGGTCTTCTAATAGTTTTTATTTATTAGCCAATTGGCATTATATACATGAGGTTTGGATTTTGTTCCTATTAAATTATTGGAGATCTGTTCATAAAGAAATTGTTGAGGTTTTTTTTTGGATTGATTTGATTTTAATTTGTGAGGGTAAATTTTAGTTGCCAAGAAGGCTTTGCACACTTGTAGGGTGCTTATTTTATAAGCGTGTAGCAGTTGTCACGTGCCTATCTTTATAGTTGGGTTCGGGGCGTGACAATTTGAATAATTATATCTAACATGTTTGGTATGCAGTAATAGATATTGTAAGTTATTTATATTAATTATTCAATTATTGTTGTATCTATTTTCCTTTTTAGTTGAATCTTCACTACAGAAAATATGAATCCTTAAATTGAGGAATAACTTTTCCTTAACATGCTTAACAACTTAATTTTAAAATTAATATTAATATATATATATATATATATATATATATGTGTGTGTGTGTGTGTGTGTGTGTATTTTTAAAAAAATAATTTTTCTATATATATATCTCTCCTATCTTTTGCAAACATTTTATATGCAACAATTAATTTTACAACCAAATTTATGAGTAGGAATAATTATTTTATTACAACATCTTTTATTTCTTACAATAAAAATTACTATTCATATGATAATCTTCATTAGTGTATCAAATGTGCCATAGAGTGTTATTCTTTTTTATTTTTTTAGAGATAATTAAAACATGCTCTTAAGTGCTAACCCTACAGCTCGAACTATTTCCCCACTAAACTCCTAAGTATTTTATATATGAGGAGGTGTCAATTTAACTACAAGACCTATTAGTAAGTATTATACTAATAGGTATGACAATGATAGTAATAGTGACCTATTATACACTATTAACTTTATAATATAAAAGTTTAATTATATACTAGTGATGATATTAATGGGAATCAGGGAATGTTAATAATTTGCAAGGAAATGGAGACTATCAGCATAAATAGTAATAATAGTGAAAGGTATGACAATTAAATGTTTCTTCTAGAATTTATAAATACTAACACTTTTTTCTTCCCCTGAATTTAGAGGTGAGATTTTAATGGGTTTGAAATAGCTTGAAATACGTAATTATTACTCCAGGAAATTTAACACACGTCCTCAGCTCCACCCGCAAACGATATATAATTGGTGCTTACCTCAATTTATATCAATGTCAGTTTGGTGATCTTGGAGCTATCACACCTCCCATGCATGGTTGAAACCCAAACCCTTTGACTATCTGAACCAAATCTTGTTGGGCTCAACAATCTAACTTATCTAAGCCATAGATGAAGATCGTTCTTCTTCTATACCCAATTGCCCATTGTGAAATGAATTCTTAATTGTACGGTTCCATATACGGTTTGGAACTTCTGTAAACAAAATCATATGATGATATAAGCTATTGTCATGTGAATATGTGATATTATATAAGATAGATATATTCAAAAATAAGTTAAAACAGAGTATGGAATATGAAAATAGAAACTAGTAAAATCTTACTTGAATAAAAACTTCTGTCTTTGATAAAACTTAAAAACAAACTGTTTTTGATACAAGCTTGAAAATAAACACTGTCTGAAGAGTTACAAGATTACAAAGTAAAATCTGTAAAGAGTTACAAGATTATATTTGTCTGGAGGGAAGGGTTACAAGATTATAAGAGAGGAAGGATTACAAAAGTCTTTCTAAGAGAGGGAGAGATCTATCTTGGACCTAAGCCTTGAACTGAGAATTGAACTTGGAAATTGGGACCTAAATTCTGGACTTGTCTTCTGTCTTCGAAGTCTGTCATTTTATAGATGAAGTAAACCATGGTAGGCCTTCAAAAGTAACCTGAGTTAGCTAACTCAAGTTAATCTATCTGTAGAAACATGTAAAAGTTTTACTATTTATGAACAGTAATCTGTCAGGGAATCTGTCAAAATATCTATGGAAAATCTGTCGGGGTACGCGAGCAATTAATATTCTGTCAAAATATCTCTCTAGATCTTTTTGTCTGGATCTTTATGTTATGCGTGCTTGTGAATAGTAATCTATCTAGTGAATGGTGATCTATTGCTGTTGTCTGTCCGGGAGAGCATTCTGTCTGTCTATCAATTTGTATCCACATAGTTATCATAATCTAGCAGATTGGAGTTATCCTCATACTACCCATGCTCATGGAGTACTCCATAATCATTACATAGAGAGCAGTATGAAATAAGAAGGTTAATAGAAACACGATCCTTTGCTGTCATCTATCTGGGATCCTTAATATCCTTAATAACTCTTCTTTTCCCAATAAGCCTTCTTGCTGAAGGTCTTGGTCCATACACAGCTATCCTGTTGGTGTAGCCATCTAAGTGGAAGTCTTTGTCTAATTCTTTTTGTACATCATAAATCTTGTTTATCATTAAATTAGACCATTCTTGAGCCAGAGCACCTGGATCATCAAGTGATAAATTCTGACAAAATAGAAATCTTTAATAAAGATTTTAGATAAAGCATGAAGGCATCTCAATAGAGACAATATCCCTTCAGAATACAAGGTCAACATTGATAGTGTATTCATGTGGTGATCAGAAAGGTTTATCAAACTTAATAACAGATTCAAATAGATTTCGAGATACGGACAGATGTTCACGAGTCACTACTATTCCACTACATAGAGTATTATTCTTTTTTTTTATTTTTTTGAGATAATTACAACATGCTGTTAAGTGCTAATCCCACATCTCGAACTATTTCCCCACTAAACTCCAAAGTACTTTGTGTATGAGGAGGTGTCAATTCAATTACAAGACCTATTAGTAAGCATAGTTCTCAAAACCGAACCGGACCGGGAGGTCAGACCGTGAAAACTGTGAACCGTGATGAAAACCGATTTTTTAAGCATAAAGAACCGGGCATATGTGGCAATTCCGTGAACCTCTAAAACCGGGGTTGGATCGTACGAACCGGTCAAGAACCGTGCGGTCCAACCCTTTAACAATTTTTTTTTTTTTTATTATAAAAACAACTTAACACAATTTTATTCTACTTAATTAAATTATCCATCTCTTACAAGGAATAAAAAAAATTATAATTAAAATCCTTCAAAGATATTCAACTTTACTTCAAAAATTAATCATAAATTTTAATGTTTTCATGGTTATTATTTTATTTTATTAACTTTCTTATTTAATTATTAAATATATGCTTGAAAATCATTAAATTTCCCTCACATATATAGATATATTAGTCAATTTTGCTAGTTTTATAAATTTAATACCTATATTTAGGCTTTAATTAATTATTAAATTAATTATGACGTCATCACGGTTCGACCTCGGTTCAACCTCAAAAACCTTGAACCTCTCCATTTTACGATTTAATGAACGGTCCGGGTCTGAAAACCTTGTTAGTAAGTATTACACTAATAGGTATGACAATGATAGTAATAGTGACCTATTATACACTATTAACTTTATAATATAAAAGTTTAAGTATATACTAGTAATGATAATAATGGGAATCAGGGAATGTTAATAATTTGCAAGGAAATGGGGACTATCAGCATAAATAGTAATAATAGTGAAAGGTATGACAATTAAATGTTTCTTCATGAATTTATAAATACTAACACTTTGTTTCTCAAAAAAAAAAAACACTTTTTTCTTCCCCTGAATTTAGAGGTGAGATTTTAATAGGCTTGAAAAAGCTTGAAATACGTAGTTATCACTCCAGGAAATTTAACACGCGTCCTCAGCTCCACACGCAAACGATGTATAATTGGTGCTTACCTCAATTTATATCAATGTCAGTTTGGTGATCTTGGAGCTATCACACCTCTCATGCATGGTTGAAACCCAAACCCTTTGACTATCTGAACCAAATCTTGTTGGGCACAACAATCTAACTTATCTAAGCCATAGATGAAGATCGTTCTTCTTCTATACCCAATTGCCCATTGTGAATTGGATTCTTAATTGTACGGTTCCGTATACGGTTTGGAACTTCTGTAAACAAAATCATATGATAATATAAGTTATTGGCATGTGATATTATATAAGGGAAAATTTAATCTTTATCTTTAAGGCATTGGTTTAATAAATATTTTTAATTTTTAATTTTTTTAATTTTATACTACTTACAAAAGTGGTATCAAAATATTTTTAATTAAAACATTTTATTAACAAATATTCTAAAAGTACCTATTAACTGAACTCATAATATAATTCTATAATATAATAAAAGTAACCTTTTGAAAATCATAGTTTAGCCAAACGAATATTTTCTCTATTTAGCAAATAGTAAGTTAGATAATTATTTATGGTTTTAGACTTTGAGTTTGTTTTAAGATGAGCTCTAAAATTTTTTAAAAAGTTTCAATTAAAACTATATATTCTTCAAATAATTTTTACTTGTAACTAAAAGTTTTTTTTTTTTTTTTAAATCACATAAATTACAAAAAAAAAAAAAAAAATCCCATCTATATAGCTCATATGTACCTTTCTGGGTGTTTAGTTGGCTTCCCAACCATCTTCGTCTCTATTATCTTTGTCATTATCATTGATCCATCCCAACTCTGCATCATGGCCAAGCCATTGCCAGAGGGATAAGGGAAACGTAGACACCATTTGTTTTTTAATACAATAATTAAATCAAAATAATGATGATATGACATATTGATATTAAATGAATTTATGTGGCATTCTGCATAATATTAATTAAAGCATTACCTTTTCATCAAAAAAAGAAAAAAAGAAAAAAAAAGCATTACCTAATATTAGGGGATTTAACGTGGTCCTATCTCTTTCATAAAAATATCTTACTCAATAAAAAAAATCCGATCACTGTACAGTCACTCAATGAGAATAAGTTTTTGTGTGGTTGGGGACAAAAACTGAAGTATTAATCTCTAAAAGGAATATTTACACATACATTTAAATTAGCCTAGAGTAAGATTTTTATTTCAGAGAAAAAAATTGGCTCTATCTATAAGCATTCACATCAACTTATGCAAAAATTCATATTTATTTTAGCATAAGAACCTATTTTTTCAATTTACATAACAACTTTTTAAAAATACTCATATTAGATTATTTATTACAAACTATCTATTTCATTAAAATATCAAATTTTCTTAATTTTTTAAAATTGTTTTTCTTTCTTCTCACATAACAACCACACCATCCAGTCTCTTTCTTCATTCTTGAAATACGTAAAGAAAGTAAAAAACTAAATGCAAAATAAATAGTACTAATATAAATTTACATGATTTTTGTAGTTGTGATCAGATTATTTATTCCAAACTCTATTTCATTAAAATATCAAATTTTTTTTGACTTTTTAATTTTTTTTTCTTCTCACACAACAACCACTACATCATATAGTCTCTTTCTTTATCCTTGAAATACATAAAGAAAGTGTAAAAAGCTAAATGCAAAATAAATAGTACCTGTGGGTACCTAGGCATGCTCGGAACGTCCTAGGCATGCATGCAACCATCAGACGGTGTCCTAAAAGTCCCACATCGAAGGAAAATCCCCCCACTTGCTGCCTTATAAGCTTTGAAGCGAAAGAAGTAGTGTACTATCAGTTTAGTTATTCGAATAACTAAACTGGTAGTACACTACTTCCTTCGCTTCAAAGCTTATAAGGCAGCAAGTGGGGGGATTTTCCTTCGATGTGGGACTCTTAGGACACCGTCTGAGGACGTTTCCAAGCATGCCTAGGATGTTGCCATGCATGCCTAGGACGTTGCAAAAACCGTCCGAGGACGGCCTAGGTGGTTGCATGCATGTCTAGGACGTTCCGAGCATGCCTAGGTATCCACAGTACCAATATAAATTTACATAATTTTGTAGTTGTGAGTAGATTTGACTAGTGGCATTTTAAATAATATTAATTAAAGCATTCAATTTCTACCTAATATTAGGGGATTTAACGTACGTGGTCCTATCTCCTTCATAAAAATATCTTATTTAATTAAAAAAAAAATTGGATAACTATATAGTCTATCTACATGTATAAGTTTTTGTGGCGTTTGGAGACAAAAGTTGAAGTTCAAGTCTCTAAAAGAAAGATTTATATATATACATTTAAATTAGGCTAAAATAAGATTTCTATATCAGAGAAAAAAAAAAAAAAGGTTCTATCCATGAGCATTCATATCAGTTTGTGCAAAAATTCGTGTTTATTTTAGCATAAGAATTTACTTTTTCAATTTTACATAACTACTTTTTAAAAATACTCACGTCAGATTATCTATTTCAAACTCTATTTCATTAAAACATCAATTTTTTTTTATAATATTTACATGGTTATAGTAGTTGTGGGTAGATTTTATACATTTATACATAGATTAATCATTGATGTGAGATGTTTTGAAGGTTAGTTGGGTAAAATATGGAATCTTTTCTATTTTACAAAGAATGATGTGAATACTCTCACGCAAACATATTCACGCGAACATATTTGTGGTGGTAAAAGTTTTATTATCTCTAGAATTTTTTTTTTTTGTGAGAATCAGCTATAGAATTTTATGAGTTTTCTTAATATATGTCCTTAAAGTATACATTAGTAAATTATTTTAAGAAACTGTTTATATAAAAGAAAAAGTAACTAACTTTTTTATTATTTTTTTATTTTTTATATTTTTCATAAAAAAATTTCATAAAATAGAGGAGTAATGTATGCCCTTAAGGTATAACCAAACTCGAATTTTATTATCATAAAAAAAAAAAAAAAAAAAAAATCAAAACCAGTATAATCTGGGGAGACCATCAACTCTCAAAAGAAGATACATAACCAATCTACAATTCAAAAAACAAGAACTCAAGAGTTCGAAAACACCTATACCCAGTTCTTTATCAGTGCACGTGTGTATATTTTTTCTTCTTTTTCAATTCTCTCTCTCTTGTAAGTAAGTCCGGTCGCTGGATTTATTCCCCATATATGCATCTCATGGCATGACGATTGGACTGATTTGAGCGCCGACAGTGGGTGACATGGCTCTGCGATTGTGGTGGCTTGGCGTGGAGGCGATGGAGATTTGACGAATGGTTGGTTTAGGTGCAATGGGGCTGAGTTGTTGGACTTGGGCACTTCGAACGTGGGTGATTTGAGTTGTTGAAGCTGCTTTTGTCTCAACAATGACAGTTTCATGTGGTTGAGGATCATGTGCAATCCGTTTTTCAAAAAGGAGTTGCTTTTGTCTCGGCTCCTCAATCTGTGGCGGTGGTTTCTGGGTTTGGAATATCTTAACATGTTAACGTAAGATTGTGTTGTTGAAGTAGTTATATAAAGTGTCCCTAAAAAAGGCAAAGTAGTTATGTAAAGTAGAAAAAATAACTTTGTGATGGTCAAAAATAGAGAATTTATGCAAAACCGCATGGGGATGCTTTTAATATCCTAAAATCGTAAGATCCCAAAAGCAGTGGGAGGAGTTGGAGGCTTTGACCGCATGCGTATTGAAGAATAAGCCAACCGGATGTTTACATAAAACTTGAAAAATGTAAATTAAACTTATGGTATATATATACGTGTGTGAAACTCTTTTCTAGAGATTTGAATCTCGACTTTTACCCTCCCTTCACACTTTACAAGTATTTAAACTTGTGTAGTGACCAACATACCAATAATGTGTGATAGTAAATATTGGTTTTAAAAATATAACTTTATTAATCACAATTTTGACAAATAACATTGTGGGTGATTCTCTATCACTTTCATATGAAATTTTATTCTTTCACTCACAATTTGCCAACTCACAATTTGCCATATCACAACTGTGACAAAAAAAAAAAAAAAATTGATCCTAGATTTTTTCTTTCATAAATGCATCTCTTCACGTGATGTCCGAGTTGATTCTAGTTTTGAAAAGCTAAAGACTTGACTTTACTTTCCTTATAAAGCCTCGTCGTTCTTGCTCCTTCTGGTAAACCTGTAACAAAACTTGACCTATACGCACTAAATAGTTGCCTATTACTCGAGCTCTTTCCTGTTTTCTCTTTCCCTAAAAGCAATTTCCTGCTTTCAACCACTATTTTTTAGTTTTAACAGGTATGTTCTTAATTGCATGCGATATTCCCAATATATACAATCAATTACTCAAATTTTAGTCATAAATACTAAGCATACGTAGTAGTTGTACACATGCACACATAGCATTTGACATTGTAGGTAAGGGATGTAGATCGTGGGCATAGGAGTATTCTATAAGGAGTGCAGTTGGTGCAACTACAAATTTTGTACAGTCATGGTGATAAACTTGATTCACAGTTTAGTAATTTGTTTGGCCGTGAAGTAAAATATTTCACAAGCCCGTTTTGGTAAGAGATTGTCTCTAGCTGCAATGCATGTTGGTTTAACTTCATGTTTAAGCCTTAGTGATTAGTTTGGTTATTTTGGTTAAGAACAACCTAAATCACGTACCTCCACCATCATTATTTCTTATTCTTGGTTGAAAGAAAGGCAGGTCAAATGTCCTTCTCTTTTACAGGCTTTTACATATTTAAGCCACTGTACATTTCGATTAGGAGAGATGTCATCACCAACTTGCAGGCATACCCCATTGAGTCTTTCGTGAAAATGAGACCACGGAGATCATAAATTTTGAAAAGACTTTTTTTAAAAATGGACCATATATGGTGATTAACAAGGAGTGGGAAGATTGTAACTTTCTGATGTGTCTTGTTCACCAAGCCTTAACGGTTGGGGTTTTGAAATATTGGCTTGTCCTAGTTAGGAATAGAATAATGCTAAAAATAGTTGGTTCGAAAAAACTTGCGTAATCACAAAAATATGATATCTTAGTGCTTAGACTATAACTTTTATAATGACTAATATTGATTATGTCTCTCTCTCTCTTCTTTCACACTTCTTTTAACTGTCAAATATTCCATGGGTAAAAAAATATGTTGACAAAATCTCTTTTAGAAGTTATTTTTCCTTTTTAATCAGACTACATAAATAAAGTTTCAATTGAGAGAAAAAAAAGAAAGGAATATTAGTATCCTAATGTTTGTGTTCATGGACACGACAAAATTGCCAACATATTAGTGATGGACATGTATGCGACACGGACACAAACGTGTCAAGTACGCACTTAGGAAGAAAAAAAGATCATTTTTTTTTTATAATTCGGTTATTCTATTTTGACGTTGAATGTTATATATTTGAACTCTTTTTATGGGTATCTAGTCTATTTAAACTATTTTGTTCGTACTTTAAACAATATTTTATAGTCTTTAAATTAATTTTAGATATATTTCTAAACTTTTCATTGTTGTTACATATTTTTTAAATTCAAAATAAATATAATTTATTCCAATTATAAAAAATATATATATACCTAAAAATAAATATTAATTAATTAATTAATTGTCACGTTCTCAATGTTACATAATTTAGTTTTTCAAGAAATACTGTGTTGCGTCTATTTCTATGCTACATAGGTTCTAGACAGTTTAATTTAATTTTTAGAAGAAATTATTCATGAATATTATATATATATATATATATATTTTTTTTTTGCTGAATAAATTATTATTCATGAATATTATATATATATATATATATATATTTTTTTTTTTGCTGAATAAATTCATGAATATTATATTGTTCACATGAATTCAAACTAATGAATATATTGAAACCGTTACAGGGTTAATAGTGGAAAATGTATTTGTCATATGAGGTAAGGGTTTAATAAGTTGAAAAAAAATAATAAGAAATTAACTTTATAGACTTTAGGTGGCACTCCAGAGTAAAGATATGGGACCGATTAAGAACATTTTGGTAATTCTTTTCTTTCTCAAATTTAATTTTTTGGAGTACCTAATCGACCAAACACACTATCTTTTCTATATATAAGCAACCCTTATAGGCTTCATGGAACACTCAGAACTAAACGAAGCCAATAGCAAAGTTTCACTCATTCTTGTCTCCTATTTTTCAGCAACTGCAGAGAGGATTTTGACACAGAAAAATGGGTGCTTATCTTCCTTCATCTCCAGCATTTATTCTTGCTTTCCTCTTTGCCATTGCCTCTCTTTCGGTCTTTCCTGAGGTTGCTTTTGCTACATCAAACCATGCAAGCGTTACAAGGCACTACAAATTTGATGTACGTACCAAAACTTTTTGTGCTAGCTGATTTTATGCATATATTGGCATTTTCTTTTGGGTCAGAATTGTCTTATAATTTGAGAAAGATTGAAAATCATGCTTATATTAAACTAAATTTGCTTATAGATTAACTATTTTTGCTTTTGTTTTTCCAGATAAAGTTGAAAAATGTTACTCGATTGTGCCACACAAAGGCCATTGTGACAGTTAATGGGAAGTTTCCTGGGCCTCGGATTGTTGCTAGAGAGGGTGACAGAGTCATAGTTAAGGTGGTCAATCATGTTTCAAACAACATCAGCATCCATTGGTAATCTCTAATTAATTAGACTCAAAATATATGTTGTCAAGTTTCATTAAGTGTATTTAGTAACTTGAAAGTAATTTCATCACTGCTAATATGTTTTGGTGAATAAAAAAAATAGGCATGGAATCAGACAACTACAAAGCGGATGGGCTGATGGGCCATCATATATCACTCAATGCCCTATTCAAACTGGCCAGAGTTATGTGTACAACTTCACCATTGTTGGCCAAAGAGGAACTCTTTTCTGGCATGCACACATCACATGGCTAAGATCTACAGTCTATGGACCCCTTATCATCCTCCCCAAGCACAATGCATCCTACCCATTTGCCAAACCACACAAAGAAGTTCCCATCATTTTTGGTAACCAAAAATACATTTTCTCAATCATAGAATTCAACTATTACAATGATAATTAGACCGTGACTAAAATATACTAACCAACTATATATGAATGATTGAATAATTATAGGAGAGTGGTGGAATGCTGATCCAGAGGCAGTTCTTCAGCAAGCTCTTCAAACTGGAGCTGGCCCAAATGTCTCCGATGCTTATACATTTAATGGACTTCCGGGACCATTGTACAATTGTTCTCAGAAAGGTATTTCTCAAAAGGGGCATCAATTTGTACCCTTTCGACCATGTAACTTATTACACTGAAAAAGAAAATGATAAACATATTGGTTTTTAGCTTTTACATTAAGCTGCAGAGACCTTAGTCTTATGGAATTATAAGTCATGGGACATGTCAATTCATTGGCTACTTTATGAAACAACTTTTGACTTATGTTTCTACTTGCAATTGCTATTGTGCTTTGCAGATACGTTCAGGCTAAAGGTCAAGCCGGGGAAGACATATCTCCTCCGATTGATCAATGCTGCACTCAATGACGAGCTATTTTTCACCATTGCAAACCACACCTTCACCATTGTTGAAACAGATGCAATTTACATTAAGCCTGTCAAGACCAATATATTGCTCCTCACACCAGGACAAACCACTAATATTCTTCTGAAGACCAAGCCAGAAGCACCCAATGCCACATTCTTCATATTAGCTAAACCATATTTCACCGGCATGGGCACCTTTGACAACACCACAGTGGCAGGCATTCTTGAGTATGAGAACCCATCAGATTCCTCTTCCACAAACTCGAACAACCTTCCAACTTTCAAACCTTTTCTCCCTCCCCTCAATGCCTCTATCACCACTTCCTTTGTCATGAATTTCACTAGGAAACTCAGAAGCTTGGCCAATGCTCAATTCCCTGCCAATGTGCCACAAACTGTCCAAAAGAAATTTTTCTTCACTGTAGGCCTAGGAACCAGCCGATGCCCAAAAAACCAGACCTGCCAAGGACCTACTAATAGCTCAAAATTTGCAGCTTCAATAAACAATTTCTCCTTTGCTCTACCCACAACAGCACTCCTACAAACACATTTCTTTGGGAAATCAAATGGGGTTTACACCACTGATTTTCCAAGCTTCCCTTTGCACCAATTTAACTATACAGGCACTCCACCAAACAATACCCTTGTGGGCAATGGGACCAAAGCAGTAGTGTTACCATTTAATACAAGTGTGGAAATAGTTTTGCAAGACACTAGCATTTTGGGTGCAGAGAGCCATCCACTCCATCTTCATGGCTTCAATTTCTATGTTGTTGGTCAAGGTTTTGGAAACTATGACTCTAACAAGGACCCAGCCAAATATAACCTTGTTGACCCAGTTGAAAGGAACACTGTTGGTGTGCCAGCTGGTGGTTGGGTTGCAATTAGATTCCTGGCTGACAATCCAGGTGAGTGATACATACATATTAATTCATGCAGCAAAAAAGACTATATTGTTGTCTAATTCTATAGCTTCCACTTTCCAAAAGTTTTGCTTAATTTCAAGTTTGGTTTACTTAATACTTTAATGCACTAACCGACCATTAGGTAAGGATGCAAAAGTATGTAATGGTTTTTTGCCTTTTTACCCCATCTAAATCGTGTTTAAATTTGGAACACTAACAAATGATTTTTTTGGGCAAATTAAATTGTATGAAAACTATATATTTGTGGTATTTTCGTATTACTTTCTAGCTGAATAATGTTATACACAGTAGCTAGTAGCCGCACAAATATCTGATTTCCTCAGAAAAAGTCCAATGATTATGATTGATGATGACTGCACAGGTGTTTGGTTAATGCATTGCCACTTCGATGTCCATCTGAGCTGGGGTTTAAGGATGGCATGGGTTGTCCAGGATGGGAAGCTCCCTAATCAGAAGCTGCCTCCTCCACCATCAGATCTTCCGAAGTGTTGATTGTCCCCTTTCTGTGTGATAAATGTTGTCATTACATTTTTTTTTCCTTCTGTCTGTAACTTATTTTGGTCGTGTTTTGCAATATTTTGTCTCTCAAAGAGTAGCCAAACACCCATTGGCAATAAATCATCGTGTTCTGTAGTTGTCCTCCACAGAAAATGACCAAAAAAAAAAAAAAAGAAGAAAAAAGTAGGAGGAGGTTTTGTACCACCCAGGATTTCGAAAGCTTCTGTTGGAGCCTAAATAATAGTAATATTCTTTTTTGAAATCTCTGTCTCTCACATATGTATGTGTACATGTTATGGCCCAGGAGCCTTGCTCATTGCATTTTGTCCTCGAGCTCTTGATTTGTCAAAGCAGTCTTGTAATTTTGCCAACGGGGCAAAGCTTCCGCCCACTCTTCCATCATATTGGACAGGTGTATGTAGTTAATTTTGGACATATGTCTACCTTTTGTCGTGTCCAATGCACCATAACATTAAACGCAAGTTAAATCTTTGTTAATTAACGTGGGTGTTTGAGATTTTAGCTCTTTTAGTGCTTTTAATTAATCCCTAGGTGATTGTAATTCTACATCTTATACACACAAAAATGACGAATGAATCTCTTGAGGGGGCCGCTCCAATAAATTAAGTTAACTTGAAGACTTGAACTCAATCTCATGAATCAAACGAGGCCTTAAAACCACAAAGCCAACCCCTTAAGTTAACGTCAATATATAGGATGTGGGGGTTCTAAGAAGAGACATGAAACAATTGAAAAGTATTAAGGCAACCGAGAAGATTATAAGTCACTGTTTTACCAATTTAAGCCAAGTTTTGATATAATTCATCTACTGTCTGGACTCCGGAACCCATTAAAGGATGTGTTAATTCAGTTTCATATCAGAGTAACATTCAAATGAGTACATTGAAATCCGGAAACCCCATTAATTAATAATTAAACTGAAGGTTCAATTTCAAGGAATGACTAAACTTAGTTTGGGTCACTTCTTAAAGAGAATTCACACTCAGCACTTTTTCTCAAAGGGAGAAAGGTGGCTTGCATTTCCAATGCAGATCCAAATAGTAATACAAGTAATGTCTTTTTATATTGGCTATTCCAACAGCCGAAGCGAATCTCTCTCTCATCAAGAAAAAAAAAAAAAAAAAAAAAAAAAAAAAAAAAAGGAAAAAAAAAAGAACAGAATGAAAGATATCATGAAATTTAGAACCTAGCGCCAATCTAAGTGGGAAAAAGAAATCATCAGAGAATGCAAGCGTTTCTATATAAAGAAATGTTGAGATCTGAGTTAAATATCCAAAAAAAAAAAAAACACACACACACACGCGCATCAATCAAGAATTAGAACTCTTGCTAGTATAAATTGAATAAGTGAAAATTAATCTGATTAATATGTTGATTACTTCTTATAATGTGTAAAACTTGTAGCTCACCTCAATAGTAATTACAAACTGACTGAATCTAAAATTAAGATGAAAAACAAGAAAATATAACACCAATCTCTTCTTGATCGGATGGTAAGAAAATTTATGAGTTTTGGAACAAAACCCAAAGACCCATCTCGCATAAAGAAGGCAAGAACAACAAAAGAGAAAGAGTACATGCTCAAATCTATGTGATATATAATATATTCACGGTCTCTTCTTCCCATATATCAAGAATCGCCATGCTTGTGCCAACAAACAAGCATGGCAACACAGCGCCTCATGATGTAAAACCTGGCCTTCTGTTCCTTTGCTAAGCTACTGCATTTGCTGCCAATGGAAGAACTCTTCTGTGAGCAGCTCCGGGGAAGAGGGCACTTTGAAGTGGAGCTTTTCTGGGAAAAACTTCTCAATAGAGGAGACTTTGACGAAGTGCTCTTTGTTGAAGAGCTCCTTGTGAATGGAGATTTAGAAGAAGAAGAACAAGAAGGGCTCTTTGTTGAAGAACTTCTTGCAAATAGTGACTTTGAAGATGTTAAGGAATGGCTGCTAGTTGCACCTTCCTTCTTTGATAGCTTCCATTTTTCATCCATGTAACACTCAGATATATATATATCTGTGGTTGTTCTTTAATCTCTGCTTTAACTTCTTTATATCTATAATGTCTGTCCGTGATAGGAAGAAAGAAAGAGGAGAGACGACTGTAAAGAGAGGATTGATTGGGAGTTATGGAGGTAGTACGTAAGTAGTGGCCCTAGTGGGGCATTGATAGTACTTATAGCTGAGTTATTTAGTGCTTAAGTTTGAAACTCTTGCTCTATCAGAAAAATTATTAGTCATTATCTGATGATATAATTCAGGTTATATTCTAAACCAATAAAAGCAAATCATTTAATAACAAAACTAATATTTTCATGTTACTTTTTATTATATATTTATAAGGTTTGGCTTCTGATGGTGAAATATCATGTCGGTCAAAATGTCAAATATCCATAAAATATTATTACGCAGTAAATCAGGAGTTATAAATTTCTAATGATAGATAAAAAGAAATAATATCAAAAGCAAATTCAAATAAAAACTAGTACAAACTTGCCAATTTAGTTGTTGTAAAAATTACTGTGTCTCTCGCATTATTTTTATTTTCTGTTTGTATTGGTGGAGTTGCATGTTACATTATTTTCCATCGTGGCATAAGATGATTGGTTGCTTCTGTGAACGTTCCAGTTCTGCAGTTCACACAATATAATAGCCAATTCTTGAATGAGCTCCTCGTTTTTGAGATCCATGACTGTTGTACGGTGCTCCATTATAAACTGTAAAAGAACACACTTATTTAGAAGGGTGTGGGGGGCAGTGGTTAGCTGGTTCTCACATGTGTGGTGCCTCTGCCCATTATTGTGCAAAATAGAGACCGTTGATATTTTTCTTCATAATTTTAAAGGTTACTCTGCACACAAGCCTACTTGTTGTATTATGTGACACATATAGTGTAAAAATGGTGGAATCTAGAGGCAATATTTTCTGCTCCAAGTACAAGTTACAATGCTGTTTCTCTTTGAAAGAAAATTATGTGGAATCTTTGCGAGTTGATTTCATGTCAATAGTCCTGTACTAGATAAAGCCCGACGGATATTTATAAGGTGTTCATATTAATTAGAACCAATTACAGTTCTTGGGTGCTGATTATTAAAGGGTACATATATGTATTTTTTCCGTAGTTCACATGCATGGTATGAACAACAAAAATGGGTTATAAATAAACTATTCCGTGGAAGATGCCCTTGGTCAAGAATAGGATCGTTTACCACCCAAACTATATATCTTCTTTCCTTTTTTTTTTTTTTTAAATTTTTTTATTGCATATTTAATTAATTATATCTGGTAGTATAAATGCTTTGTTTTACTATTGTAAATATGAGTAATTATTAAGTGTTTTGAAGAACATTAATTAATATGGTGTTTTCTCATTTCACATTTATTGTAAATCTCATTTTTAAGTTCTTGTAAATAGAATAGATGAAGAATAATTAATGTTATAATCATAAACTATTTTACAATATCGTTACAAACTGGTGTTATGACTAACTTCTTATTGGTTCTTATTTAGGCTAACTACTAACATCACTTTTTTATTTACTAATAATCACTCACCATATCAGCAGTACGTAAAAAATTTTGTAAAAAGTTTATATCTCTAGCTTTTTTCATAGATGAATTCCCCTTTCTTTTTGGATAGAATTAAGATTTTATCTTGAGGGCCAAAACATGAATCTAAAAAACATCTACTATAACAAAATAAGTTTATTACATCAAGTGTTAATACAACAAAATATGTATAGTGACATTAAACAAAATATTGCAACAAGTTAAAATTGTCACAATAGTAACTTAAAAGTGTTAAATTATTGCATTAACAATTATAAGTTGCAACAAATTATAATTATTAGTTGCAATAGAAACTTTAATACATTAGGAAAAATTGTTGCAACATATTAATATTAATTATTTTTGCAATCTATTGTAACGAAAATTTTGAAGTAATAGCTTAATGCAATAAAGTTATTATTGCAATAATTTGATATAAATTTTTTAACAATTTTATTGCATTGACAAACAAGAAACTGCAATGAAGACATCATTGCAACAACCTGATATCAATTATTTATAATTTATTGCAACAAGATTTTTTGTTGCACAAAAATATTACCTCAAATTTTATTGCAACACCCAGCATCAACTATTGCAATAACTTTAATATTATTGCAACAATTATTTTTGATGTAATAAACATTTTTTCTTGCAGTGATGGTCTCAACCTAGTTATATTTATAATGTTTCTTTGCTAACATATGATGTCTTTTATCTTATGACACAACAATTGTACAGTAAATAAATATATTGAAGTAGTTAGGGGTCTAGTATGTGAGCTTTTGGTTTTGAAAGCAGATGGGCTACGTCTCTGAGACATGTCAATTTTTAGCAAGTTGATCAATGATGAAGATAGTGATTCACTCCTCAGGCTCAATTACTATCCAGCCACACTTAAGAATGATGAGGTTGGGTTTGGAGAGCATTCTGACTCTCATCTCTTTACCCTTCTTACATCAATGATGTGGATGGCCTCCAAATTTTTGTTCAAAAAGATGTGTGGATCTCTGTTCTAGCTAACCCTAATGCCTTTTGGGTTAATGTGGGTGACATGTTACAGGTTGGTATTCATATAAAATTTTCAATTATCTTCTTCTATCCAAGAAAATTGTACACTAATATTTATTCCTGTAATTTCATTTGTGAAGGCTTTGACAAATGAATGATTTTTTAATGTTCAACACAGGGCACTAGCAAATTTATCCGAGCCTAGAATGTCAGTGATTTATTTTGGAGCTCCCTACTTGCTAGCATCAATTTCTACATCTCTAGAAATGCTCAGCCCCATTGGGCACTTTCTCTACAAGACCTTCACTTGGGCTGAATGCAAGGATAACCTTTACTTTTGACGCCTCACTGAAGGACATCTTGATGATTTCAAGAATGAGTGAGTATTTGGATGAAGAGGGTCTTGGGATCATCACATATCTTTCCATATTTCGGCAAAGAAAATGTCATTGGGAATCCGAATGATTCTTTTCATCATCCAACATCACATATCATTTCAGTTCTCTATAATAAAAGTTTTATTAGAATAATTGTAATGGTTGGGAGTCTTTACTTACTTTAGCGAGTCGTGGTCCATTTGAGTACCGTAGGATTGGGGATCCATAGTGGGTTCTTAATTCTCATGCTCATTATTCAATCCTATGTTATTTCTATAAATTTAGTAATATTATCTTAGAATAATTTGAGATTGCCATCTGTTGATGATTATTATTTACCTTCGTTGAAGGTTTTTCCACTAGATGCATCTAATCCTAAAATATTGCAAGATTTTATTTGGTTATGTGGATTTATCATCTAATGGACCATTACTACTTCAAATATTGCAATCATCTAATGGATAATATATATTGTGGGGTTAGGATTTGTGGCCCAAGTCCAAAACAATGAATTTGTAGAGTATGGGTGAAAAAGCTAGGTTAAGTATGGGATCAACAACAAATTACAACCTTCAAGCACAAGCCAACATGAATTTACACGTAAAAAATGGATATCCGAAGAGTTATATTATTGATTATCTGATGAACACAGATCTTAAGGTTACAGTCAAGTTCTTCCTCTCTCTCTCTCTCTCTCTCTCTCTTTTTCTCCCCCTTCTTTGTTAGGAGCTTCTTTCCTTTATATAACCTCCCTTCTCTTCATCTTCATCGTCTATTTATACCTCATCCGTGAGTCTACTTAAGTATATGTCACGTCAAGCATCTTCTTTAGCTCTATGTGAGTGGCGGTAGGTGAGGATACACTGTTCAAGGGTCTTCTCCACATAAATGCGGCCAGAAAAGTTGCTGCAGAGCATTAAATACGGTGGTAGCAACTTTCCCTTTAGATATTTCTCCATCCTTATCGTCTCCCAGTGTACTCAGAGTTTATCTTGATCAGGAGGAGTCCTCGGAAGATCATCTTGACCTTTTATACGTTCAATTGTTCTATACTATTTGAAGGCTATCATTGGGATTACGACCTCCCCCTCTCTTCGGGTCGTTAGTATCCGCTCCGGAGGGCAATATCTCAGATTCACCCCCCGCGGTATACCGTAATTTTGCTTAAATTCCTCTATCAACGCCGGACTAGCGACAAGATGTTGGAATTTGCCCATTCTTAGAGAACGACTGAAGCAGTAGATAGGAAATGGGTTTGGAGGGTAGAAAATATTAGCCGAGAAGAAAATAAAGGATCAAGAGGTGCCGAAACTTACACAAACAAGATTAGAGTATAATCTCGGGAATCGAAATGGACTCTTGGTGGATCCTGAAAGCAAAGAACACGGAAATCCAAAGAAGCTTGAAAGGTTTTGAAAGGAAGAGCTCTCTGGGTACTCTGAGGATGCGTAAAATAAAGAAAAATAACCTCCTCTAGGGGTTTATATACGAGGACAAGTGAAAGGGTGTAATTCATCCCATCCAAATCCCAAAGAAGAACCCTGTCCGTTGGATCAACAACCCACCGTTGGATGCAAAGGACAAAACGCCGCCTGGAGTAATTAATACAGCGCTTTGGGAATACAGAACTGACAGCGGCAATAATGAAGCGCTTGTCTCTATGCTCGCGCGCTTGTAAACGGGGGTATTTATGACTTCCCTCTTTTAAATTTCTTTATTTTTATTTCTTTTTCCTTACGTGGCAGATCAAAATCTTATTCTTTCTCCTCAGATACGAGAGAAAAATTAAAATTTTGAGGGGCTATTGTGGGGGGAAAAGGGCCCAGTCTAAACATAGTGGGCCGAGAGCCCATATGAGGGCTACTGTGCGACCGAGAAGAAGGAGATGGTAAGGGCAAGGCCCATCTGGAAGTAGGACCCTCAGAGGGAAGAGTAATTACAATCCGAAGAGGTCATCTTCTGTCCGAGGAGGTTATATTCCTCTGACGCGAATAGTATAGATCAATTGAACGTATAAAAGGTCAAGATGATCTTCCGAGGACTCCTCCTGATCAAGATAAGCTCTGAGTACACTGGGAGACGATAAAAATGGAGAAATATCTAAAGGGAAAGCTGCTACCACCATATTTAATACTCTGCAGCAACTTTTATGGCCGCATTTATGTGGAGAAGACCCCTGAACAGTGTATCCTTACCTACCGCCACTTACACAGAGCTAAAGAAGATGCTTGACGTGACATATACTCAAGTAGACTCACGGATGAGGTACAAATGGACGATGGAGATAAAGAGAAGGGAGGTTATATAAAGGAAAGAAGCTCCTAACAAAGAGGGGAGAGAGAGAGAGAGAGAGAGAGAGAGAGAGAGAGAGAGAGAAAGAACTTAACTGTAACCCTAAGATCTGTGTTCATTAGATAATCAATAATATAGCTCTTCGGATATCCATTCTTTACGTGTAAATTCATGTTGGCTTGTACCTGAAGGTTATGATTCGTTGTTGTTGATCCCATACTTAACCTAGCTCTTTCACCCATACTCTACAAATTCATTGTTTTGGGCTTGGGCCACAAATCCTAACCCCACAATTATATATATATATATATATATTTATTGCAATAAAAAATTTACTACTTCGAATATCTTGTAATAATTAGTTATTACTTTCAAGAATCTTATTGCAATAAATTGCAATTAATTGACAAAAATAATTCTGATCAAATTATTGTAATGATATATAAATACTTCATTTTGTCATTGCAATAAGCCAATAGTTTATAAATAATTGATATCAAGTTATTACAATGATATTTTTATTGCAGTTTGTGTTTGCCATTACAATAAATTGTAAACAAATTTATATCAAATTATTATAATAATAATTTTGTTGCAATAAGCTATTAGTTCAAAATTTCCGTTGCAATAAAATGAAAAATAATTGATATTAATTTACTGTAACGATTTCTTCATTTTAAGTATAGAAAATTATAAGACTTATTTTGGTTGAAAATAATAAGTTGCTGCAACTTATTATTATTGATACAATAATTTAACACCTTTAAGTTACTATTGTAACAATTTTAACATATAGATGTAATATTTTGTCTAATACTATTATATATATTTTGTTTTATTAACACTTAATATAATAGACTTATTTTGATGTTGTGATCCTTCAAAAATATGAAATATATTACAATTCCAAACTAGATTAATTCAATGTAAAGTAACTAGCATATATTTAAGAATTAACAAAATAAGTGTTTTCTAATATATTTCAAGTCAAACATCTATCATCTATCAAATTAGAACTTTACTCTTTTTTTGAAAAAACAAATCTTGAAAATCATTTATGGTTGAATTTATACTAAATTTTATAATGATTTTCCTTTTAATATACAAAATCAAAAGAATAAGAATTTCATCTTACATTTCATTTGCAAAACCCAATTTTAACAATATTTATTGTTGAAAATATTTAGTTGATAATTATAATAGAAACTAGAAGGGAGAGTCAAATACACCCATTGTGTAAAATTGGTATTTGATAAGGAATATTTTTACTGAGAATTTTTCTAACTCTTTTTACCCTTCAGGCTGTAAATGCTCTTCAGATTACTTAGATCCTTCGGGCTGGAATGGTCCTTCAGGATAAGAATGCTCTTCGGGTTCGACACTAACGAAGGAACCTTCCGCCCTTTCACCCATCTCTACCATCAGGTATAGAGTCACTCTTTGGGATAAAACCATCCTTCGGGTTGAAGCTTTCCTTCAAATTCAATAACTACGTCTTCCATCACCCGTCGAGTTTACCCTATACTAATGGTGGAGTACACTTGGTCTCACACTGTTTGCATGTTCTCCACTCATGTATCCCTATATGGAAATAACTTGCACACCACGTCCAAAGATCCTCCTACATATTCATATCCTCTCAGTATGAGAAATAAAGCCTTAAGATCTCAGAACATTAACTACATATCTTCCCTACAAGGAAAGGTCTTATGTTCATGGAATCTTGGTCAGCTCTATACCACTATATAAGTACCAAGTCTCCTCTTCTCCAAGGTATTTGAAATTTCCTATTTCTTACACTTTCGAGTTATTGGAGATTCTTCCATCATTGACTTAACCTTCAGATGGTCTTTGGCCGGCATCCCACTGGTGCTCTCTATAGGTTCTTATTGACGCGCATGCAGACAATCAACTCACCAACGATTTTGCACATCATCAATATTAGATTATTTACTTTTAAAAAAAAAAAATTTATTTCTAGTCATATTTGGTCAATTTTAAAATACTTAACATTTTTTTGAAATTTAATTGTTGAAAAACATTCTATTGATCATAATGGTGAATTTACATTTTTAATATAGTTTTTCTTGATTTATCAATCTCTTTGACAAAAAAATTTTACTAACAAACAAAGATCTTTAATTTATTCTAAAATATTAATGTGGCTCTAGTCTAGAGGATCCATAACTGATGATTTAATTTTTGTAATTAAGAATATATTGCAATATAGAAAATATTTAATTGATAATGACACTTGATTGTCAAGTCATCTTGTTGATGGATTAAAAAAAAAAAACACTGAAACAATTTCTTAGGAAAAACTAGACAAACATGACAACACCCAAATCTTGAAATACTAACTTTTAATTTGGGGTCCTAAAAAAGACAAGTAACCAATAAAATGTCATACCAAAATACGTAATCATATTGCATGAGTCATTTTTTCCCCTACCGAAGTTTTTTTTTTTTTTTTTTGGGTTAATAAGGGATTAGTTTTTGTTTTGTTGATTAAAAAAAAAAGTCTTTTTTTCCAAGTTATATATATTATAAATATTTTATTTTAAAAAAAAATAGCCCATATGTTATATATATTAAATAATATATGTATACACATGTATACATATGGTAATAAAATATGTATATAAAAAAAAAGATCATATGTTATATACATTAAATAATAACATATGGATAACATAGAGTCAAGCAAAAATTGGCCGGGTGGAAAGCTAACATGCTCTCTTTGGCTGGCCGGTCTGTTTTGATTCAAGCTTCATCGTCTACAATTCCTTCGTACGTCATGCAAGGTACTTACTTACCAGGAAGAATCTTGGATGGTATTGATCGGGTTAATAGAAATTTCTTGTGGGGTTCATCGGAGACTACAAGGAAAATTCATTGGGTTGGCTGGCAGAAAGTAACAAAATCTAAAGAAGAAGGTGGGCTGGGTTTGCAAGAGGCGAAGGGTAGAAACACTGCACTCCTCCCAAGTTGAATTGGAGTTTCCATACGGAAGAAGATGCTTTGTGGGTGAGAGTGCTAAAAAGGACATATTGCAGTAACAGGAGATTAAATGCTGTTAATATGGATAGGCTGCCTTGTTCTCAGATTTGGAGAGCTATCAAGAAGGGCAGGGAAACTTTTAACAAAGGTAGAATGTGGGTGGTTCATAGAGACAGTGCTCTCAGCTTTTGGCTAGACAATTGGACATGTAAAGGTACTATCCGCAGCCTCATTCATGGCCCTTTAACCCATGAAGCAAGCCAATGGAAGATTAAAGATGTTTTGGGGAAATGGAGGTTGGGATTGGAATCGAATTCCTTTTGAGCTTACTCCTGAAATTAAATCGATCATCCAAGCCATTCCTATTTCGTTAGGGAATGGAGGTAGGGACAGGTTAGGATGGAGAGGAAATGCTAGAGGGTGTTTTGATCTCAAAAGTGCCTACTCCTTTGCTAGGGAGGTTGATGATGGGGAGAATGTGGGAATTATAGATGCTGGTTGGATTTGGAAATTAGACACACTTCCTAAAATTAAGACGTTCCTATGGAGATGTTTTCATAATAGCATAGGAGTCAAAACTTGCCTTGCTAGAAGAGGTTTTATGGATGATGAAGGGTGTCCTATTTGCCAAAGAGAGCTGGAAACCATATTGCATGCCCTTAGAGATTGTCCAAGGGTAAAGCAAATATGGAGGCAGCTGGGTATGAAGGGAGATAATAGTGATTTTTGGAGGAGTAATCTGCATAAGTGGCTGCAAAATAATGGGAAAGTGAGTTGTAGTTTTATTCAAGGGAAGCCTCCTTGGAGAATCTTGTTTAATTTTGCTGTGTGGTGCATTTGGAAGAGCAGGAATTCTTTTGTTTTCAATAGGAAGAGCCCAAATCCAAATCTATATAGGGAGATTTCCAATCAAGCTGCTGAGTTTATGTTTTGTGTTTCATCTCCTCGCAACATTATCCGAAGAGTTAGCAAGAGAGTCAGGTGGGAGAAACCGCCCATTGGGTGGAAGAAATTGAACACTGATGGCTCGGTTATTAGGAGTATGGAGCGGGCAGGTGGTGGAGGGGTAGTGAGGGATGAGCATGGGATTTGGGTTGCAGGCTTCACTAGGCATAGAGGAGCAACCAACATTTTTGCTGCTGAGTTGTGGGGGCAAAGGGATGGTCTTTTGTTGTGTAGAAGTTTGAATATTTCTTGTCTTATTGTTGAGATGGATGCCAAAGTGATTGTGGATGCCATTAAAAATTCTGCTTATGTAAATCAGATCATATCTCCCATTTTGGACGATTGTAGGCAGTTGATGTCCGGATTTCAGCAAGTTCAGTTGAATCATTGCTACCGCCAGGCTAACCGTTGCGCCGATCTGATGGCTAAAATAGGGGCTGAACAAGAGCTAGATTACATTTTGTTTTCAAGTCCGCCTGTGGACTTAGCGAAGGTTTTGGAGGATGATTGTAATGGTATCTCCTTTGGCAGATTATGTACTGAGCTGGATGTAATTTTTTGAGTTTTATGAAATCGTCTTTTAACCAAAAAAAAAAAAAATAATAATAATAATAATATATGCATACACTCACATTCAGGACAAGGTGCGGCATGTAACGCCTATTCTAGTCTCATTACCTCTTTGAGGCATGGCCAACAAAGGCAGTGAAGTTAAGGCGGGGCATTTTCGCATTTTCGCAATTTCCCAATCCACCGGCCATGGACATAGTTATGGGCTCAGTGGCCTCTCTAATTTTCAATTATTTGAACCAGCTTTCAATTTTAAAAGGGACCATATGTGAATATTTTTAAACAAAATTCAAAATTTATCTAATAATATATATTATTTTAAAAAAATTTAGGAAAAATTACATAACTCGCCCATAATTTGTACCATATTTCAGATTTAGTCCCAAAATTTTAATTTTGTTGTTTAAAGTTCCAAATTTATGAAATTGTTTCAACTTCAATCCTCTATTCATCTTTATTATTTATTTTATTATTTTAGGTAGTAGATATCGAAGCTGAGAAAAGCGTAAATCATTGATTAAACTCTATGTTTCTTTTAAAATGTATTATAAATCAATTTGACAAATATTCTACAAGTGCTTAGAGCTAGAGAGAAAAATCTGTTTGGAAAGAGAAAAGGGTTTCACTTAGAGTGAAAAAGCTATTGAAAGTCAAAACTGTTTACTTAGTTAAATACAAAATTTTATCAATGGTTTTCCCATTTTTTCTGCTTGACTAAATTACTGAATAAATAATGAAGATGGACAGAGGATTCAAATCAAAATTGTTTCATAAGTTTAAGATTTTTTTGGCAAAATTAAAAAAAAAAAAAAATTAAGACCTAATCTAGGACATGATTTAAAAATTGAACCCTTTTACTAACTTTTCCAAGGTTTTAAAAGTCTAGGGAACCATACCCCCTTGGTCTCTTCGTAAGTCCATATCTGCCCTGGGCCCCTTGCTTTTCATTACGTTACATAAGGTGCATTTGGATGTTGTGTTGCTGAATCTTATAATGAGTACAGTCAAACTATTTGAAGACTTGTGATCCCTGCTTTATACTGGTGGTTGGATGCACAGTCTTCTTCATGCCTTTTCCTTTTTGCCTTTTCCCTGTGATCTTTTTCTTTTTCTTTTTCTTTTTTGTGGGGGCGGGGGGGTTCTTTAGAACTTTCCTTAGATGCTCTTTCCTAAATGTATTTAAGATTTTTTTTATTGATAAATTACACATCTTCAAATTTAGGATATCTTCATTTATCTTACTCTTATAGAGGAATGAGATATCATTTGAACGGGAGGAAATTTCACGAAAAAAAAAATCAATATAAATGATTGAAAGTTCTTTCATTTTATTTTTTTCCCTTTTCTTTTAATTTTAAAGATGAATATTATAAGTTCATATATCGATCACACCTAACTCTACATTTTCTAGTGGGTTCCAGTTAGTTCAACTGGTAAAGTTTTTAATGGTTATATAAGAAATTTGAAGTTCATTCCTCACCTACACTAAAAATTGATTAGTATTTTAGTCTGATGATAAAAAGTTATTATTAAGAGCGGACGCTATAAGTTGAAATTCTCTAAAAAAAAAAAAAAAAAAATCACCTGTTTACTTCCTAAAAAAAAACCTATACCTGCCCTATAGTGTGAAAAACAATTATGTGGGTAAATACTATATGTTGGAGGTTTAGATACACATGCACATGCTACAATTTGGATCAGCGGTCAGACTGCATGAAATTTCAAATATATTAAATTGAGATTCAGCTTCAACTAAAAAAAAAATAAACCCACTAAAAAAGAGGTGTAATTTTTAAATCATTTGACTAGTCAAAATTAGTTTAATACAAACATATGCACATGTAGATACCGCCCTCCAAAAGAAATACAGGTACGGATACATACAAGTATCTAAGTCGTTGTTTGTAAAATGTGAACATTAACAACAAATTTAGAGAAATCACCATCTCCATGTGACCAAAACAGAATAGTTGAACCACCGATCGTTAAAAGAATATTTGACTCTCACTGATCAGTAAGAATCAATAAATAATTTAGCAGCAGTAATTTTTAATTGTTGTCGAGTATTCAAAAAGAATAAACAAATAAAGAATCAAAATTCAAAAGCACGTTAATTAATAATTCTTTTACAAGACCCTTCACAATTGCACAAGATAAAATTAGAGCTTTTTTTATTTTTTTTTGGAGAAGCAGATAAAATTAGAGCTTATTACGAAGTATAACTTGTCTAGAATTTTCAGCATGATCACCTGGAATAATTTAAAGGATATAATTAATTAAGCATATGCGATCGTAGTCACAAAGAGTTTAAACTCCTATTGAGATGCACGGATTTCTTGATTTAAATGTTCTATCTTCCTATATATTAATATGAAGATTGTTTAAAAGTCATTCTATATATGGTGGCTTGTGTAGATCCCAAATTCCCAATTTATTTTAACTTAGCTGGTATGTAAAGTAATAAACATCCTTACTTATTAATACCCCCCAAAAAAAAGTAGAATATTTTTAACACCATTGTTCATCAACTACTATTAATTGTCATTAAAATGTAAGACTTTCAGTAAATTCTTTTCTAAGTTTTAGTAATGTCACCTAAATATTAAGTAGGTAAAAATCCTAAGCATTGGGTCCAAACTTATTTATGGGAAATTTTTTTAGTTGAAATATGAAAAGGAAAAACCAACTTACAGTACTTTATCCATGGCTAGGGTCTTATCTAGCTAGGAACTCCAATTCTCACCAATAGACCTCTCATAACTACTCACCAGAGCTTGTGGAGCCTTAGGTTTCAAGTAAACCCCACATAATAACATGGCTTTGATTATAAACCTAACCCTAACACACTTTTTGGGCTAAGGCTACATTTGGTTCGATGTAAATTGAATTCTGAGTGTAAAATCAATGTAGGGAAAAATGAATTTCTGTAAGAAAAATGAAATCTGGGTGTTTGGTTCTACAGTGGAAAATAATCCGGAAAACAATTTTTGGTGTTTGGTGACATTCTAAAAATGCTATTTTCCTACTAATTTTTCACATTTTCTTAGCTCCCAAACAAATTTTATAACAAAAAACTTCAAAATATACGCTTCACACAACCAAAAATCGAATTAAAAACATTTTTTATTCACAACTCGTTAGATTGGGAAAGAGAGATTAAGGAAAAGAGAGGATCAGAGTGGATGGAGGACGGCGGCGGCCAGATCGAGTGGATTTGGGGGTGGAGTGGAGTGGATTGGTGATTGGTGGCGGCCGGATCGACAATCAGTGATGGTGGCCAAATCAATTGTCAAGATTGGTATCGATCTTAGGGCTTTGGGTGACAAGATCTGTGGTTCGATCTAGAGGCGGCAGCAACGGCGGGGGTGGGTGGTGGGTTGTAGATCAGTGACATGTAGTTAAAGATTCGGCCATGGTTGGTCAGAGGAAAAGAGAGAGAACGAGGGAGGAAGAGAAAAGGGATGGTGGACGCAACTTGCATGGCGGACCGTAGATGGTGGACGGAGCTTGCACGACAAACGGCAGATGATGGATGGAGCTTGCATGGCGGTCCAATTCCTCTCTCTCTCTCTCTCTCTCTCTCTCTCTCTCTCTCTCTCTCTCTCTCTCTCTCTCTCTCTCTCTCTCTCTCCAATTTTTTTCTTCAACCCAGACCAAACAAAATAAAAAATCACGAGAAACCCACCCGATCGGTGAGCAAGCACTCCGATCGGCGTCAACAATCATGGTTGATCGGCAGCAACACCCACACCCACCACCACGAAACTCACACAAGCCACCCACTGATGCCGACGAACCCAGCCACCCACCGACAACGATCTACCCATACAACCACAACCACCACCACACCACAGCCCACAGCAAAGGAAAAAAAAACCAAGTAAGGCGCGAGATGGGTTGGCGGGGTGGATCGAGGTCGGGGTCTGCGGTGTGGATCAACGGCGAGGTTTGCAGCGTGGATCGGTGGCATGGAGGTGGGCTGGCAGCGGTGAGATGAAGTTGAGAGAGGGCTGAGAGAGGTGAGAGTTGAGAGAGATGAGACTGAGAGTTGACAGAGAGAGAGAGAAAGGGGCAATATTTTAATGCGGCCAGAATAATTTTTTTTTTTTTTTTTTTTTTTATAGCTCTAAGCTACAGTGCACATCTATCTATAGATGTGCACTGTAGCAAATCATCTAAAAAAAATAACTATAGCTCCACTGCTGGAGCAAGTTTTTTGTACATGAGGAGCTAATATACTAATATAGCTTTTTAGCACCACTACTGCGAATGCTCTTAGGCCATCTTAATGTATCATGTCTAGTACGTACCATGAATAGGAAACATGATATATACCTTTGATAATATTTTGAATTATAATGTATCCCAAGTCCCAATCATTTCTAGTCCAGATAAAGAGACTGTCCTGTACATGCTCTAAACAAAGATAATGGTCCCGATCGATATGAGTTGTTGGAAAGCCCCACAAGTTAGCCACTGGTCGAACCATAGATTTATTTTGGAGCCATGCCCTATTTTCCATCTTAGACCCTTTTTGAAATAAGAGCATCCTAGCTGCTAGAATAGATTTCCAAATGTGAGACCCTGGCTGCAAGATTTCAAGGACACTCTAGGCAAGAAGAATGGGAAAAGTACTTAGATTTCAAAATCTTAGACTGCGTTTGTTTCAGTGGTAAAGGAAATCCAGAAAATATTTTACACGCTTGAGGGTGTTTGGGTGTGCATGAAAATTCAGTCAAACTGAAAACCAATTTCAGTTGACCGTAAAATAGGCACCCCAACTTTGTAAAACCAATTACATACTCATTTTACCTTCAATTGATTTCCAACCTCACTCAGAACTCAACAACCCACANAGATTTGGGTTTTTTTTTTTTTTTTGCCTGCTGTGAACTGGTGGTGGTGGTGGTGGATGTGGCTGATAGTGGTTGTGGTTGGTGTTGTGATTGTTTTTTTGGTAGTAGGATATATTATTTTATTGTAGTGTTTATATTATTTTATTGTGATGTGTATATTATTTTATTATGTTGAAAGCTAAAATAGATTCACTGCTGCAACTTGTGTGTAGGTAAAATAGATAAAGTAACTTTTTATGTAGCTAAATAGCTAAAATTTTACAACCACTGCTGCGAATGCTCTAATGACAATAGAACTTGTTCGGTTAAAGAAGATTCAAAATTCCTTTAAAAATTACCTCATCCCAAAAAAAAAAAAAAAAATCCTTTATCAATTATCTTCGCTTCCATGTGACAACTTTCAATGGGTTTAACGATAGTAAGACAAGGGCTTAATATAATATGTCTTGAGAAGTAAGACACTGAAATATAATTTTAGAATCATCAGATTCTTCTTTAGTTATTTTTTAACTAACAACTCAAGGTACGATTATTTTCAGTTTTTTCTTTTCTTTTTTTAGAAGAAAGACACATCAGCTTTTTATTTCATAGCAAAAAGATTTATAACATTACAATCATAGAGGTCTGATGGATCATACCCCATCCAAACAAATACAAGAAAAGAAATCATAACTCTTTTGGCTAAGGCATGAGCTAAAATATTGTCTTGTCATATACAAAATAAAAAATAAAGAGAATTAAAAGGAAAAAAAAGGGGAAAAAAGAAAAAAAAAACAATTTGGGTAAGAAAATGATGCCATCTCTTGAACATTTTTTATTCTCTAACTTTGATCTCATTTGGTACTTAGTTTCTTTCTTTTGGCACCATAAAAGCATATATATAATAACTGAAATTGCTCCTATAACCCTACAAATAGTTATTATACAATGTTTATTATTTTTTTTTAAAAAAAATTCTTACAATTTCCATAACAGATAAATCAAAATCTTATACAACAATCAAAATCATATGGGCAATAAAACAATAAAGAAAGAAACAAAATTACCTTGTAGGAAGGGCTACTCCTTCCGCTAAGAGAGAAAAAGTGAGGGTTTTTTTTTTTTTTTTTTTATATATATATTTATTTTAAGATTAAATACGAGGAAGAGAGACATTTATTTATGTTTGATTTTGGCAACTGACTTGCCATTCAAAAGTAATAAAGAGAAGTGGAAGTACCTAATTTTAAGGGATATAGATAAATAATTATCTTTGAGAGTCAGAGAGAGACACTAACAAGAGAGGGGGGAAAGATTTAAAGCTATATATAATTGTTAATCTTTTTCTTTATTATTATTTTTTTAATAAAAAGAACTTTAACTAGAACTAAAACCTTTTAGATGTTGGAATTCAAACTGGAACTAAAAAACTTTAACTGGGTAAGAGCTAAATCAAAAGTTGGAATTAAAATGAAAAAAAAAAAAAATTTCCGTGCACATATATCTTTTTATTAAATTTTTGAGAGCACAAAAAATGGTGCTTGAGTTTAGGAGAAGCTTGTTGGTAACCACTGTTACTAGGCTATATATTAGGAAAGTATTCATTTAGTGGGAAGTTATTGAGAGGAAATTGCAGTTTTTTTTTGGGTTCAATTACAGTTTTGTCCTTAATTTTTATTTTTAAGAGTAAGACTATCTAATTAAATTGGGGTATTTTGATAATTTAGGAAAGTGATAACTAATTTTCTGATTTCTCTTAATATATAGAGATAGGTATAAGAAGTTAAGAGCAGTTAGCTTTTTAAAAAGAAGTTTAAAGTAGTTTAAATTGTAATCAAATGTGTATATATCTATTTAGTTTTTTTTTTTTTTTGGGATAAGCTTGAGGATGTTAAAAAAAAAAAATTGATAGGAAGATAAACATGAGGATGATTTTTTTTTAAACGAAAAAAAAAAAAAACAATAGCAATGTGGGGTTGTTTAACCTTTTTTTTTTTTTTTTTAAACTTGTTTTTCTTTAAAAAAAAAAAAAAAAAAAGGTAAACGTATAGTTGTTTTGAAGAAATGGATTAGTGGGAGAGTGATCTTATTTTGTAGGAAATATTTTAGGTAAAAGTTAGAGATATATTTTTACAGTGTTATCCTCAAGTATAGCCCTTACTTAAATGTAAGCTGTAGGGAAATTTTAGAATAAAAAAAATGTCTCAAACAAGGGAAGCCCCATAAATAGTAGTATAGAAGATGACATGAGAATTTTATCTGACAAAGCCACCAAGATTTCTCCTTGAGAGTTTCAAACAACCACCCCTATTCCTGCTTCATGAGAGCCTACAAAAATGGCTCCATCAAAATTCGTTTTCAATTCGCTAGGATTAGAAGATTTCCAAGTAGGCCTAATGGGGCAGACAGGTTTTGGAGGTGTCGAATAGGCTTGCTAGAACTCTTGCAACAATTAACAGGCTTGATTGAAAATCCTTTCTAGTGGCACCATATCGACCATAGCTTCATTTGCCTTGATCTTGTTTTGTCTACTCTTGTGTTGGATTGTAGAGACCTTTTGGACGAGTCCAAATCTTCAGTCCCACTTTTTCTGCTCCACTCTATACTCTACCAATAAAAACTTACAATATGTTCACCTAATTAATTAAATACTACCATTATTGACTTATTATTTTTATTTTAACTACCAAATAAAATAAAACAAAACCCAAACACCTCCTACCACAACCACCGCCCTTCACCACCACCAAACATGTCGGCATCGTCAGCCATCACCCTTGGATTCTCTAGTCACAAAAACCACCATCACCTGATCTACACCACGTCGGACATCCAAGTTGTCATTGTCCCTCACCAACCACAATCACTCCAGCAAAAACACCAACAGATCTAGGATCAGCATCATTCAAAGCAAGACTATGTCTTTCTCAAATCCAAATATTTTAAATCTCTCTATCTTTGTTGTTTGTCAAATCTGTTTTTGTCTCCAATATCAGTGATTCTTCATTTGAATCCAATGCATGTATCAGAATCCATAACAAAATGCCAAAAAAGTAATTTGTTTTGAGGGTCTAGAGTCTTGAAGGGGTTATGCTTTAACCCCTTTATATACAAGCTCTAAATGATTGCACCTAACACGTTTGGCTTGCATGGGTTTCAAATTTGTTGGTTTTATTTGCTAGTGGAGTGATGGTGGTTGGATGGATTGAGAATATGTGGCAAGTTTTATTAGTGGAGCAGGAAAAGTAGGACAAAAGATTTGAACTTCTTTGGGATAGAAGATTTACACTCCTTTTAGACAGGGATTTGAAGGTGCATCCTCGTCACATGTATCGTGAAGCGAATGGATGTGTTAACATTTTGGATAGGACGGGTAGGGAACAAAGCACCAGAGAAATAAAACCCTTCTTTTGTTTATCAATATTAGGTAAGGGATGTAATAGGTTTGGGTCAATTCAGAGAGTGTCCAATGAACTAATATGTTTATGTCAGTAATTTTTTTTTTTATACCAATTTATATCAGTAATTGATATTCCTATTTTTAATTTAAAAAAAGAAGTGGCTATAAAATTTCTCATTATTTGATATGATTAATTTTTAAAATGAAAAATGAATCTTGAATTTGATTGGTCAAACAAATCCTGAATTGGGTCAAAATAATGTCACATGTAATGTTATGGTCAGAATATTAAATATAATACATCTTCTAACTTTTCTTAAACTCTTTTTCATTTTTCTTTTCTTTCTTTGGTGGTGGAAAAGGTTAACATGTTTTGCTTAGCTTAGTCATGTGGGCTTTGAGAGTAGCACTTGGATTGCCCACATGCTAACATGTGAGCTGTACAGGGGCGGTCAGGTAGATGGAGGTGGGAGATGTGCACCTTATAAACGTGGACCTTTGTTCTACACTCAATCAAAACAGTTCAAACTTTGCTCTGTTTATACTTACTATAATTTGGTCCTATATATGGTTCATTGTATTAACTTTTTACTTCAAAATTCTCTTTCAATAATTAAAAAAAAAAAAAAAAAAATCAGTCAAAGGTCAAAGAAGAATCAGTCTTCACAGTTCACATTATTGGATGACTAGGTCCATATGAAAAAAAAAAAATTGTTTATCATAGACAATACTGTCAGAATGACGTTTAAATTTGGCCTCAATATTAGTGTATAATTAATAAACGACCACAAGTCATAATATATGATTTTGTTTTTCAAACTGGGGAGCCTTTTGGTCATGTTGTCCTCGGTTTTAATTTTCAGCTTCCTGCTCTCTTTCCCCACATAAAAAAGGGCCTTAGCACAGTCAGCTGATGGACCTGGATCCACAGATAATACTTTTTAAGGTTGGGTCCATTGTTTTTATATAATTTTGGGCCCAAATAAGATCCATTAAGAGTGAAATAGACAATAGGCGTGATGAAGAAATAAAAATTTTCCTTTTTTTTTTTACTGAAGAATCTTCCATTTAAAGAGAGGAAAATGAGAAAAACAAAATTATGAAGAACCAAGAAACTACTGTGCCAAGAGTCTTAAGATATGTTTGGTAACTGTTTTTTTTCTCAGTTTTCTGTTTTCAATTACCATTTTCTGTTTCCAATAGCAAAAGACTTATTTGGTAAGCTGAAAACATCGAAAAACATAAGATAGTTTTTGTTTTCAATTTAGAAAGAAAAATGAAAACAGCCAAAGGGCAACTTTCAGTGTTGTATTTTTTCATGCATGTGAAAACGTGGAGAGAATAGTTTCTATTACCACTTGAATGAACCAGTGCTCTAGTTCTAACCGTGCAACTAAACATTTTTTTTTTTTAACCTACAATATTTTTTCTCTTTTCCCGTAGACCCATTCCCTTTCTCTCTCTCCTCTCATAATTTCAGATTTCTTGTTCTTCTTCTTCATCTTTTTCAGATTGGTATTCGTGTTCTTCATGTCAAGACCATTCCCTTCCTTTCTCTCTACCTTCCTAATTTCAAATTTCTATTTTTCTGGAATCAAATCTGCAAGTCTTTCACATATTTTGGGAGCCCATCAATCAGAGATACACATCTATCAAGCAGATCTGCAAGTATTTCACATTTGTTCAAACTTCGTAACTTTTTTTTTTTTAATTATACAAGAATATTGCGTAATACCTCAAGTGTATCAATTGAAACCCATGTAAGAAATAACACTAAATCTATATTATAATTAATTGCAGGACTTGTGTTTGGGATTGGTTCTATTATATATTTTTAGTGGGCCGTGGGCATATTGATCTATTTCCATGGTATTACAATAACACATAATATGATTTTATTATGGGGAATCTCTTCAAGCTTCTTGGCTCAATCTCATTTTAACGAGTTACACCACAACTACCAGAATAAATTTCATTTGAATACTGTTTTTTTTCTCTCTTTTTTTGGGTTGAATTTTGTGTTGTTTTGATCCCTATATTTTTTTTCTTGTAAATTGTATTGAAGCTCTTAACAAGGTGCTTCCAAAAGGAATATAATGAGGGAATGTAATTCGGAAAAAAAAAAAAAAAAAATTCTTTTCAACTGACCAAACATGAAAATATAAGAAAATTGTTTTTTTTCTTTTTTCTTTAAAAATAAAAAATTAAAAATAGAAAACAAAAACAATTACCAAACATGGCCTTATATTTCAATTAGTTGGTTTTTCTTGGTATTTCCATCCGTTATACTAACTTATCTGAAAAGTGGTAGACTATTAGACTTAAAAAGGCCAGAAACTATGATGCTTGTCTGATTAAATCAATTTAAATCATAAAATTAAATAACTTATTTGAAAAGGAAAAAAATTATAGGTGAAATTACCAAAAATGCAAAATAAGATTCGGTATTTGGAACAGAGTGATCATTTCACATTAATTCCTATCTGCCTTCTTCAAAGTATTCTTAACAAAATCTATAAAACAGTAGAAAAAACTTTTACCTCATTCTTTTCTGGCAATTAATGAATTCTGAACTTCATGGTTTTTTACTTTTTCCCACTGACACAACTCCTAGCATATGATGGAAGTTAGGGGAAATTTAGCAAAAACCAAAATCTACAAACAAGAGAAAAAAAGAAAAAAGATTGTCAATTTAAGCAATTTTATGAAAAATGAAGAGAGAGCGAGAGAAAATCAACACAGAGTCTTACCTACATATCCCCACGGGGGATGGAAATTTTTTCTATATGTACATGTTACAAACTTTGCAACATGTACATACTTGTTCAAAACCCCATAACCTGGTACATTGGAATTCCCAATATACCCCTCATACTCTTGACGCAAGACAACAACCAAAATAATGTGTGAAAAATAACAAACGGAGAAATAAGAGATAAAACTTAGTAGTAAACATCTAGGGTTGCTAGGAGTTAGCACCAAGCATGATTAAAGTCAACACTAGTTGTAAAACTAAAAAATAAAAATGTATTACCAATCTCAAAGTTGCTTTACAAAATTGAGAATTGTGCTTAAATGGAGAACAAAATGCATAAAAAAGAATCCTAATTATTAAATGACGGGACTTGGTAGATCTTCAATTCCAATTATTAGTAGGCTCCATATTGGCATGTTCCATTCATAAGATCACAAGTTGGACCCTAGGTATGTATAATTGGAAGCCTATATATCATTTCTACATGCACTCCACTTGCTCCTTTATACTAAAGATCAATATTACATTCTAATTTATAAAATGAGCCACCATATATAACAAAAGGCGGAATGATAATTTGACATGCATACTTGCCAAAAAGATAGTTTGACATATATAGAATTATCAATTAAATTATTTGCCTTTTCATTGAAGCTAAATTTTCAAAAAAGAAACTAAAAGAAACAATAATGTAAAAGAAACACACATTATAGATGAAAAAGAAATCATCCTCTTGAAGATGAAAACCAAAACACACACTTTTTTTTTAAGAGAAATGTCTATTACACACACTTGCATACATAATACATACTTTTTTAAAATAAAGGAAATTATGACTACAAGTCAAAATTTCCCTTATTTTTGAGAGCTGGTGTACTATGTATGATAAGGGATGTTTACCAAACATTATCCTTTCTTAATTAAATGACAATTTTTCTCAAGTGAATATTGATAAATTCTTGCAATAGAATACATTGGAATCAACAACCATGTTGCGCGGTGACATCACAGAGGCATTGATGCACTTGGTAGTACTTTAAACTAGCATAATATATTAAGCTTCATTCTGCCTGGATAGTCTCCGTTATCTAGTAATCAGGAGGGTAAACAGCAACATAAAAACCATTTTCATATCTTGGTCACCGTTCATCACTTTTCTTTTGAATTTTGCTAAAGTGAAACTTGTACTATCATTGCATCTAATTTCGTTACCTGTCTGAGTGTTAGCAGTATTAGCATCGCGTAAAGCTGAGGTGAATCAGTATTACACACCGTGTGTTGTTATATCAATAGCGAAGACAATGGCATCATGACAAAATTTGGTTCTGTAGAGAGCGCTTCCACCATTCTCATTGCACTTAGCATTCCATAAACCTTACCCGGTTACCCTTCCTCCCTTACCTCCTGAAAATATTCAAGAAGAAATAAAGAGAAGTATCAAATCAAGAAGAATATAGAGGATTTACGTATTTCAACTTTAATGGTTTAGAGTTACAATCCCTTATACAATAAACTTTTTTTATTTGATACATTAATAGTTGGGGTGGAAGATTTGAACGTTAAATATTAGAAAACTGTCGATTAAACTACAAGACTTTTAACCAAATACAATAACCTTAAAACCATGGTCTATTATCTACCAAATTCTTATGGTAAGGTCATGTACCAAAAACCAATTTAAGTTTGGATATTAGATTATCTCAAATAGGCAAATGAGTGAAGCTATATAGTACCCTAAAGGGAATAATGAGAAACGAAAGGACAATTCATATATTGGGCGAAAGTTTGGTTAGGTTACCAACAAAAGTTGGCCTGAGTGGAAGGGGCTCTGGTCACTTAAGCAATTGGTCTCAGTTTCGGCCCTTGTGGATGCAGCAAACTTTCTTGGGAGAGGTCCTCACCTTGGCGCCCGACAGTACCTCGAAGGATTAGTCCTAAAATAAAAACCTGGGGACACCTTGGGAAACCAAAAAAAGAAAGTTTGGTTAGGTTCATTAATTATGCAAAATTGTTGTTTTTTAGTTAATAAATCCACCACAATAAGGCTAGAAGATCATAACCCCTAATCCTAGTGTCATGGAATATATAACTTCTATGAAAATCAACTGCTATATATATAGAGAGAGAGAGAGAGAGAGAGAGAGAGAGAGAGAGAGATGGTTGGCAAACTCTATGACAAATTGATTGTAATTTTTTTATCTTTTTAGTGTTGTAATATTTGGGGGGGGGGGGGATTTAATATTGTATTGATTTAAAGATAGTGAAAGGAAGCTGGAATTCAGAATTGCAAGTTAAAGGATTTCACTCAAGTGAAAGTGTCGTGTCAGCCTAAATTGGTTTTTGAATTCTACAAAAAACACTAGTTATAGGGGCCTTTTTTTAGCCGTGTTTACAAAAACACGGCTATAAATACCCTAAGACAAATCACTCAAGTGTTTCATTGGACACTGAAGACATTGGCTTGAGAGAAACTTTTAGAGTCTAAGAGAAATTAGTTACAAACTTCTCTATAGTACCAACCCCTTACCCTTCTATTTAAGCTTCATTTCCCACAAATTTTGTAACTTCAAAGAGTTAGAGTCTAGAGAGCTAAAATTAACCCTAGATGAAAACCCTATTTCTCTCTACCTTCTCCCTCTCCGCATAGCCACATACAATGAGAGGAGATTAATAACATCACTTCCTTCACTACCTTCCAAGTTGTGAGAGTTGATTGTAAAGAGAATCTTACTGAGGTTGAAAAGATTCTACAATGGTGTTCACATTATGAAACACTCTGTGAGAAGCAATGAAAAAATAGAGAGCAAGAGAGAGAGAGTTTAGAGAGAAAAGGAATTTTTGAAGAAAAAATAAATGCTTCACTGTGTACTACATTTGATGTACAATATATATATAGATTATAGAGACTCAGCAACTCCCAGATCAGATCCCTTGAATCACGGAACTGATCTGTATAATGTGGAGGGAAATTAGGAACTAACTAACCACCACTGAACTGCTCAACAGACTGATTTAATGATCTACAAAACGTAGCGTATCAATTGAACTAAATGCATAAGGACTAAACGCAGCATTTCAACTAATAACATAAGTCCTAAACTCTGCATATCATTAAATACATTTACACCACAGTATAAGTAGAACGACACCGTTGCATATGTAGACTAGCCGTTGAGAAACTAGCTATTGGGCATTCCATTGGACATTTGAACCTTTTGATCAAAACATTGATTGTTGTGGTTGTTTCTGTGTGTACTCTTAACAGATTGGTGTTTAATTGGGAAATCATTGGATCAACCCAAATTTTGTCATGGTGGGTTGAAGATGCAATTGGAGCTCAATTATGGATTCAAATGCTAGAGTAAAGAAAGGACTTGTGGAGCTGGTTATGAGTACGAATTTGAAGGGCTTGAGTACAGAGATACCACTGGACTTAGAGCATTTTGTGATTATTATGTACAGCAACTAACTATCTATTCTAGTGGATTGTTCCAGTGGTATGGTCATAGAGAGGTTTTTTTTTGCTTGGTTCTCAAGTTTTCTTCTTTGATAACACTTGTTTTGATTGTGTTATTGTGCTTTTGATTTAATTATGTGGATTGTACATTTTATTTTCTTATCCATGCTTTGCATATCATCCCTCCTAAGTTTTATTTGTTAATCACCTTAATTTGGTCTTAATCGCTAGATTAGCCTAAAATATCTTAGTTATAATTTAAAATTTGGGATCTAAGTATTAATCAACTTAGATTTGATTGTTCTCAATTGGTATCAAAGCTTGGTATACTAATTTTGTGGATTTATTTCCTAAGTTTGATTCGTGACCCCAGTTGTCATTGAGCGTTCTCAATCACTTAATGTTCCTCCGCACTTCGACAGTAACAATTATGCATATTAGAAGGTTCGTGTATGTGCGTTCCTCAAATCAATTGATATCCATATTTGGATGTCCGTTGAGAAAGGTTGGAAGAAGCCGGATCAGCCCATGGCTGAATGGATAAGGATATCCTTAGATGAATTTCGCAGGATTTCTTGTGTAGAAATAGCCAAGGAAGCATGGGACATACTTGAGTCTGGTATTTCCAACCTTTGATTGAGTAAATGGTGGGTCATGAGAAGATGGTGGAGAATAGTCGTTGGATCAGGAACTAGTGCATGAGTTCTCTGAGGTGAGGGGACTTTGAAATGGTTGCAAGAGAGGTGGAGTGAAAAACTCGGCTAGGTTAAATGTGGAATGAGGAAGTCGACTCTCATTTGAGGGCATGAAGGATGAAGACTCGGAATTTGAATAAGAATGAGAGTGTTGGCTAGACTCTTACCTTTTGGATTGGGGTCTAAATAATCTGGAGTGATAAGAAAGGAAACCTACATTAATATTTAGCAATGTGACAACAACTAAAGATACTTCCATAATTTTTTTTGGCTGAAAATCAATTTATTCTTCATACTAGCTAATCTGTAACTGAGATGTTCAAAGGTGTTGATGCCAAACTTCATCACTCACCATTTGTTATCTATTAGAGTAAAATGCTTCGCCATGTTGTGAGTTCAGTTCAGTTCATACAAGCCTTGAGATCTATTGCTTGAGGAAATTGATCACTTTCTTTGTTACCTTGTTCTTTATCACAACACCATTTGAGAATTCAATATTATATGGGAATTGACATGTATAGTGACTAATTGATAATAAATTCTTCTAAATTATCTAAACCACAAGAACATCTTTGAGTTTTGACTCTTTAATTAGTTCCTATATATACTTTTAAATTTACATCCCCAAATATGTGTAATGTCTAAGATTTCACCATTTCCCACCATTATTTTATCAAAACAAGAATAATGAATGCTAGATTCTAGCTTACCATTGTATGAAGCCATATGTGGTGAAGCTGCAGAATTAGGATATAGACCAAACATCATTCTATCTGTCTGTGATTGAGTGAGCTGTTATAAAGTTTTTGTCCTTTGGCTGATAGTGTTTAGTCCACCAAATAGCTCAAGTACTTCTTCTGATATGATACCGGCAATCCAACCATGGGGTAGGCGATTTTACCTTGTCCATAATGCAAAGTCATTATTATCAACAAAATGTTTCTCGTATGCAGCTTTAGCAGATTAAGTGTGCATTTGGGTTAAGATGAAAAATGAAAATTATTTCACTATTCAGTTTATTTTTGCTATTATTCATGAGTCATATTGTACCATTTCAATTAACTTTTACCTTTATTTACAGTACTTTCAGCAATAATTTTTCAGTTTTAACAAAATAAACAGTATCCAAACACACCTTAAGATAGTCACAAATCTTTTGGGCATTAGAAATCTTCCATAAAGAAAGCCAAGCATATCTTCAGGCTCCAGCTTTCAATTAAACCCATATGATTTGTGTCTTCCTTAGGTTAAGGATTTATTTTTTTGATAATAGGTTAAGGGTTTATGGGTAAAGATACTTTGTTGAGGTAGATAAAAATGTGCAAGTAAGGCCATGATGGCTCTGATATCATAAAGTGATTCTAAACGAAGAAATTTTAGAAAAATGACCAACTGATCTTTGTATTGTTCAAATAATTAAGAATTGCTTTTGTATGTAATTTTCTTATCTAGTAATACAACATATGAAGAGAATTTCATCAACAAAAATCAACATCTAAATACAATATACTACACAAAATATTCTGCTTATCAGTATCTTGTGAGTTATCCGTAATGGATATAACATGTGGTGACCATTTATAAAATCTAATAAAATATGATTAAACTTCTTTCAAAGTTATGATCTTTTTTAATTTTTAATTTGATTTTGGGTACATTTGATATATCAAGTGAAGTTTAAAAAATAATAAATTCTACTTATTGAGATACGACAATCTATTGAGCTTAAGTTGTTGGAACTTTACCCAACTATTCTCTAACGTCATCCTTCACTAGTTCATTATCTATTTTTTCAAGCCATCCTCAATTATTGATCTACTTCCATACATTCTCCGTTGCACCAAAAATCATTTTAGAAGGACTCGATTATGTTAATTACAAATTAAATTGATTCAAAACTATTTATATGATTTTCTTTAGGTAGACTTTATACGTTGCATTAATAGATTATAGTAAGACAGTTAAAGGCCTCTTGATTAAGTGAAATCTCTATCTCCTTTACTCCTCCAAAATGATGAGAAAAAAAGAGAGGAAGATATAGCAAGACATAATATGAACTGCTTCATCCTAGCAGTAATTAAGGCCTCTAACTCTGTTTGTATCATCCTCGTAGGAAGGCCTAAGTCTTTTCAAAACAAAACATGGAGAAAAAGCATCCGAATATCAGACAAGCAAAAGAACTACAAAATTTACCTCAAAACTATATAATTTTATTACAGAAAAAGGAGAATTTTGAGTTTTCCATTGTAAGAACCTAAGTTATTCGATCAGCTTATTCTAGGAAGAATATCAAATTCATGTTATAGCGCCAACGTAGGAAAAACCATTAACACAGACTCGTTTTAACCAGAAAACCCCCCCAAAAAAAGAAATCGAAGAATTTATTATTAAAAAAAAAAAAAAAAAAAAACCCAGCTCTGATTACTGTTGCTGTTTAGCTTGTAATTGTAGAAACTGAGTAGCAACACCAGAGTAGTAAAAACAAGAGTTGCAACATGGAATTGACAAAAAGTATGATTAATGCCAAATAAGAAAGTTTTCACTTTTCAGTGCTAAAAATGAAAAAAGAACAAAATAATTATTGTTACCTTCAAACTTTGTGGTCGGCCTAATCCTTTCACATATACTATAACTCCCACCAGGTCATCATCTTGATCAAAACTGAGAAATCTGTCTCTTAGAAATCCAAAAGTGGAGAATAGGTATAGCCACATACTTGCTGATGCAGCATCATCAAGATTCCCACATGAGAAAGAAACCTTTCCAGTAAGAGACCACTTGTACCAGCTAGCTAGCTATTCCACTCAATGAGGCCCTTAAAGTCTGTGAATCTTAATGATGCTGCACCCGCCAATACTGACTGTTGATCTTCCCATGCAGGTGAAAAAGTACAAACCCTAACCCTTAAAAGACCACCCCATAAGGTAAAAGTGAAGAAATGACTAGCTAGATGACAGTAACAACTATAAAAAAGCAAAACACCCACACCCCAATTAATCATTATGTATCTACACAAACAATACCCACCTGACAAAAAAAGTAAAAATAACAAGGGTATACTTTCATATATGCATAATACAAACAATAAGTAATGAAAAATGAGATTTGGATCAACAAAACCTATTAAACATAGAGAAAGTTATTACATATGAGGTTTGAGAAAAGAGAAAGAGGGTATGTATACATAGAGAAACGGTTTAGTTTGGTGGCTAACCACTATAAGCTGAGTATATATAAGAAAATAAAGATCCAGAGGAATACAGGCCTATCCCACTGATACAGATGTAGAGATAGATATGTATAAGAGACTATAGTAACATTTTACAAAAGAAAGTAAGAAACATGACAAAATTGAGGTGTAATGCTGGCGCTATAGTAACATTTTACAAAAGAAAGTAAGAAACATGACAAAATTGTTGTGTAATGCTGGCGTTTGGGAATATTTTATACACAAAGCCGGCCCTTGGGGTTGGAACAAGCATTTCACATGGAAAGAATTGACAGAGGCTGGCCAGATACCAAAAACTTTCTGTACAAAAACAGTTTCGACTTGGACTTTTGCATTATTAGTGTGAGTTTGGATAGCGGTAGGTTACACATTTTGCGCGTCTACATTTTTTTTCATGGGTCCTGTGTACTGTTCATAGGACCCACAAGTACGGAATTGGCAAAATCAACTTTAAAACTGGGTCCCACGGTACTATTTACACATTTAAAAATTATTTTACTATCGTTTTTTCAGCAATAAATTTTTAATTTTCAGTAATAAACAATATCCAAACAGATCCTTAACATCATATTCAACTGCTGTCCGTCTACTCATTTAAACTCAATGTTACTAAAAGTATTAGCTTAGAAAATGTAGGTAAAATATATAGGGGTAATTATTCTTTCTCGTATCAACAGTAGTACTCTCATTATGAGTCTATGACATTTATCATTCATGCAAGAAAAAAAGAGTACCACATCATTATATTTTGGAAGTGTTTTCCAAGATAGCAATGTTTTAAAGAAACTTTATTAGTTGAATTTAGGGTTGATGTAACTATTTTTTTTGCTTTGGAGACAATCACCCCCAAATTTTGTTTAAAAAAAAATACTAATATATATATATAATTAATTTTAGCAATTTGGTTCAATAAAACTACACTTGCTGCCTTTAACAATATCATTAATCCTTTTAAAGGCCATAAAAAAATTATGGATGTAAAATCTAAAACAAAATTAACAAGCTATAAAAATAGCCCAACAACAAAAATAACTAATAGCAAAGCCACAAAAAAAAAAAATAAATAAATAAATCCAATCAATCAATTTTACCCAAAATAAACAAAACAACCCTTTTAAAAAATTTAAACAAAATAATTTTCCCCTTACCCAATAGTAGACATACACATCAAAGACACACACCAAGTTCCCTCTTTATAAATTATTGCGTTGTAATGTCTAAGAAACAATGACTTTGTGTCTATCTCTAATGACAGTTTGTTAATACGAAATAGATGTTTTTATTGAAATTTGATAATGATTTTTTTTTTTTTTTTGGGTTTATACAACCTTCACCCCCTATAATTTGAAGTCTTGGCTTCGTCCTTGGTTGAATTAACTAAAACCCATCAAGATGTACTAATATTATATTTATAGGTCTCACATTTAAAACTTAGAAAAAAAAAATCTTTTAAATTAAGTGATATCTTAATATGTTATGTAGTGTTAATATATCAATCAAAGACACTTGTCTCTAGATAGGGCTATAAATGAATTAAGCTGTTTATAAACAGCTTGAACTCGGCTCGAGAAATTTATATATATATATATATTTGTTTGTTTAAAAAACAAGTCAAATTCAAGCCTTAAGTTTAGGCTCGATTATTAAAGAGCGAAGTTCAAACCTAAAATATATTGTGTTCATGAACAAGCTCATGAACATGTATATAATATTATATTTTTATATGTATACTTGTCTAAATATATATATATATATATAGACTTGAAATTAAATTGTATAAGTTTGTCAATAGTTTTAAATAATATTAAATTATTATTTGTATGTTATTGATGATATAGACAATTTATCCATAGGAAAAATTCATGAAATTGTCAAGAGGTAAAATATTTTAGACATGATTTCACCATATAAAAGAAAATAATAAGTTAATCAAATAGTTCATGAACAAGTTTGAGATTGCTCGATAAGAAGGTAAGCCAAGTTTGAATATAAAATCTTGTTTGATGATGAGCTCGAACTCGACTCATATTCATAAAAAATAAAAATAAAAAATTTAATTTAATTTAATTTAATTAAATGAACAAGCTTGAACTTTTAATAATTGACTTGTTTACAACCTTATCTTTAAATACCCATTTTCAAAGAAGATTTTTTTTTTTTTCCTTTTTGGGTTGATAGTACAAACTACAAAGATGCTGCCTTAAATTTAGGTCCATCAAAAGCTTTTTAGCATAAATGGAGTAATTTATTCATTTAGTAACAACAGTGGGATACTTTCTTTTTTTTTTTTTTTTGATACCATTCAAAGGAAGAAAGAGTTACAAACAGTGGGATACATGAGATCAGTCGCGTTGGAAGTTTTGGGTAAGTGGAATTTTAAATAACTATAATCCAAAAGCATTGTCATAATAAGCTTTTTCATACGAGGGTTCCTCGTGAAGGTCAAATAAACAATAAGTTCCTCGTTTAGTTTTCCTTTTTCTTTTTTCTCTCTTTTTAAAATTATTATTAAAAAAAAAAAAAAAAAAAAAAAAAAAAGAAAGAAAAAGAAAAGAAAGAAAGAGGGGTAAAGACTTGAAGATTCGAATTTCATACTTTTCCACCATCCCAAAGGGTATGTGCCACTTGGCTAAAAGGCCATTTAAAAATAAATTCCTCAATTGAGTGTTGAAAAAAAATTGTAATGCCTCATGGGTTTTATACTCTTATTACTATAGACATAATTAATGCAGATCATCCATTTTAACCACACACACAAAAATTACATAATTTAATATAATTTGATTTTTTTTTTTTTTGAATATTTATAATTCGATTACAAATTAATATGGTTGTTAAATTGTCATATTGCATATTCATTTTTTTTTAGAGGGTTATTGCATATTCATATGACTCTACATATATATATATATATATATTACACATAATACTACCACATATATATAACTATATGAATTTGTAACAAAATGATTATCAAAATCTGATACTCCAATATAATTTTTTTGAGAAATAATACCCCAAAATTAATCAATAGTACTAGTCTCTTCTCAACCCCCCCCCCCAAAAAAAAAAAAAAACATTTTTCGGGCGTAAATTATAAACTCCTCAGTTTAATTTATATATAATCAGTCCACATTGAAAAAGTTATACAAGTAATTAAGAGATCAAATTATTAATTGAATAAAAAAATGAGCATTGATGAAAAATTGAAAAATCCTGGATCTTAAGTGGAGATTCAATTAAAAAAAAAAAGGATGGATCAAATTCTATTGAGTCTAATTTAAATGGAAAATTTTTAGGTACTTCCGGAGTATGAAGAAATAATGCTCTTTCCTCTCACATTCATGATGGACCCCACCATGGAATTATGAGTAAACTTTATTATGAATGTGAGAAGAGAGAGCACTATTCTCTGTGCTCCGAGTGTACATAAGAATACTCAATTTAAAATATCATTTATCAATGAATTTAATTACATTGAACTCCTCAATTTATGAGTAATTTAAACTGGTTGAATTATAAGTAATTTAATTACTTACTACACTTGCAATAGCAGAGACCAAAAAGAATAATAATAATAAAAAGGAGGAGCCCAGCTATGCTTTCTTTTTCTTTTTTTTTATGGGAAAGCTACGCTATTTTGATATTCCTTAATATATAAAATGTAATGTAATAGAAATTGTGGGAGGGGTAATATTCGAGTACAGAATAGAGCTCGTGGGCCAAGTCCGAGGAGTTGGAAAGGCCTATCCCCACACTAGTCCTGACCTAGTACATAGATGAAAGCCCGAGAATAAAGGACGAAGAGGCCGACTGCTAGAGGAGCCCGAAGAGCAAGCATTCCACGGGAGGCGTCGAACAAGCCACATTGGACCAAAAGACAAAATGCTAAGGAAGATGGTAGAGACATGCAAGCAAAGAAGAAGGAAAATATCTAGATAAAGTGCCTATCACCTCTATATTCAATACACTGTACCATCTCAGTTGGTCGCATCAATGATGGAATGACTCCTGAACAGTGTCCTCACAGCTTGCAACACCTTCTACCACCTCCAGCAGAACCCTAATGGAACAAGTATCCAAAGAAAGATCAATAGTTGTACAAGTGGAAGGCTAGGATGCAATTTAGCTAGCTATATAAAGCGAGCAAAACCCTTCAGATGGACGGATGAAAATTTGAAAAGAGAAATATACTATGTGCAACACTATCCTGTAACCGAGACTTGAATATCATATTAACTGTTACTCCTCGGCCTAACCCGAGGAAGTTTTAATCTAAAACTCTACTTCTCTCTTGTAATTTATGTGTTGTTTTTTCATTCACTTAAAAACTAAATCATTTGAATGTATCAAGGTTGACCTTGGAAATCCACTCTCTAACAAATTAATTGTATTGGGCTGATATATATAAACTCTCAGCTCTAAGAGGGCTAAGTCTGTTTTCGTCCGCCTATAGAAATATTTTTATCTTTTTAGAAACAACAGCAAGAGAAATATAATAATGACAAATAGTAAATGAATTTTTTTAATGGATGAAAAAGGTAGAACATGTCCTAAATTTTTAACAATAAAAATTATAGCATTGATTTTTTATAACAAAAAAAAAAAAATGAAAGAAAGAAAAGCAATGATATATCCCTAACTCTCATAAGAAGTGAAAAAGACTTGTAAGAAGAAAAAAAAAGGGGGGTGGGGGAGGGGTGTGGTAGCATTTTGTTTTGGAAAATAAAATAACTTTTACTAAAGAGATTTACTTAGTTATATATTTTCACAAACATATGCTCTAAACACTCCTAAAATAAATGAGTTATACATGGCAAAGAAGTTAATATTAGAACAAAAAAAAATGAAATATTCAAAATGAGGGTTTGTACAATTTTATTTATTTATTTTATATGAAGGAATTTGGTTTGAATTTTGGTTGATCTCATAATATTGTGTCACATTAGTTTTTAAGGCTTCACAATTTTACACATCATTATTCTTATATATGTTATTTAATTTAATTTAAATTCTATTCTATATTTAAACTTTTCATTAGAATCTTGATATTTCTTTTTCTTTTGAGAAACAAACATACACATATACACAAAAGGGAGAAGGAATGTTTTGAGTAGAGTTTATGCCTTTGTGGTGTGTTTAGATGTTAGAATCTCATATTTTCTTTAAATAGTAAATTATAATTCTATATGTTAGAATCAACCTTTCTTTGCTCGTTCCTATTTGAAGAGAAGCTTAGAGTAGAAAGTCGGTTGTTTGAAATTTCCAAGGCTGCTAAGAGCCCAAAGGAGAAAATGAAGAAGAAGAAAAAAGGAAACTAGAGTATCCTTCACACATCTAGGGAAAAAAAGGTTGTGAAAGTTGATTTAAGCAAAAATTATAAGTGTACGTTACACCAGCCAAGGCAAATTTGAATGCTGACGTGGCTAGATCCAAACCCTACACGTAGGCTAGCTATGAGGAAAGGGAGAAGAACGTTGGCTGAGAGAGAGCATCTTTGGCTGGTGCCAACGGCGTGACCATCTTGGGGAAGAGTGAAATATGCACCTGGCATGGACACCCAACACTAGCGTAAAAGAGAGATAGCAACCCCTTATAGTCAAAAGCTATAGAACATTCCTTATTGGTTAAGCTTGTGTTGGACCACTGCTGAGGACACATGCATTGCTCCTAAACTCCCTGATGTCCCTTTCCTTGTCTATGGCTTGTTCCCCACATTGTAGTAGAGCTGTCTTCCATCCCACAACCTTGACATTGGTGTATTTTTTCTCTCCTCCAAATGTAGTGCAAATAGCTGGATTAGGGTTTGAAATGGGGGAAAAAGGGTTTGACACCTATCCTTATGTACCTAATAACAATTCTCGTACTATAAGAGGAAAATGTTGCTTAGCAATTAGGGTAAGAGACAAGAAAAATAGAGAGACAATATAGATGTCTAGGTAGGAAAGTGAGGGAAAATGAGGCTTTCTTTGGGAAGAACATCACCATTGTGTAAAAACCTTAACTTTCACATAATAGAGAGCTCTAAAGAGTGAGGGACATTCTTCCCTTCACTCACCCGTAGTTCTTCATCCCTTCCAAAGGGTTTTCCACGTATGTTGCACGCCTTCTTTACTCCATTGTTTTTCCTTTACATTTCTTTAGACTCTAAAATGTTAAAGTTCTCATTTTTATTGTTCTTGAGCTTTTTTACTTAAATGTACTGTTAGATCCATAGCTCATTTTCCTTTACAAGCTTGTTAGTCTAACTTGCACGTACAATAAGTAAATCAACTAATATTTTATGTGATTCGATAGTGTGCTTACACTGAAGGGAGGGAGCAATTATCAATCCACTATATAAGGAATTAGGGTTACAACATATAGCATATATAATCATACCCGCCACAAATCCCCAAGATAACCTTTCCTCCCACACCCACCCCCCACTCCAAAAGAAGTCCATGAAGATAAATAAAGGCAAAAAGGAAGTTTCAATGTGAGACTGAAGGAAAATACAGTACGTGAAAAACGCCATCAACGCTCTATTCCGTGGTATAAAATAATTGTTGTTGTTGCCCTTAGTGACAGAATTTGTTAGTTCTTGAACCTTCTTGGTCTACATAGGCAAAAAGCAAACCACATTCAGCATTTTTCTTAAGCATGCATGTATGATTTGGGGCAATCTTTCAACATGTTAAGTATTCATTGATTTCTAGAAAACTCTAATAGATCACAAGGGCATCAATCCCAGCTTCTAGAAAAAGGGAATTCTCTTTGATTTTCTTATGGGCAATTGCACTAAGATAAAGCTTAATTACAAGTTAAACTATGCTAATCATGATTGTAATTTGCAGCTAATTGGCGGCACAACGTGTGGCCTATGTGTAAAGGCAGGACACATTGGAAAGTAATCTGCTTTTGCTAAGTACTCCCTCCGTCTCAATATTTTTGTCCTGTTTGAAAAGTCAAACTTTTTAAGAGAACATCATTTATTATCTTGTTTACCTTTTAAAAATGTATAAGTTACCGAAACTACCCTTAAAAAAATTTATCAAAAAATTGAATTAGTAAATTAATAGAGGTATAATAAGAACATTAGTAAATTAATGACTTTTATTTTTAGAAACAGGACAATATTTTGGGACATCTCAAAATGGAATAGAGGACAAAAAAAATGAGACGAAGGGAGTATTATTTTTGCACAGGAATCAGCTTAGTTGGGATAATCTAAGGGAATCAAGTGGAATTATTGTTAAAGATAAGTGACAAAACTATAACAATATAAGCTGTACTTAAAGTAGAAAATATACAGGAAGAAACATAGTGACGCACTTAGCTTTGTTGGGGTTTAGAGGAACAATAATTCAGATACCAGGGCCACGGGTCCATGGCTACCTAGGAGTAGAAACAATATATTTCGCACTTGCCTGTGTTAGTGACGCACTTGCATGTAGTTTAGCTTTCTAATCATCTATACATTCATTCATTTTTTAAATCAACAACCATTATCTTTGTCACAAACAGTGTTTGATCATGCAGTTTTTTTTTTTTTTTTTTTTAAGCATTGATTTTTTATAACAAAAAAAAAAAAATGAAAGAAAGAAAAGCAATGATATATCCCTAACTCTCATAAGAAGTGAAAAAGACTTGTAAGAAGAAAAAAAAAGGGGGGTGGGGGAGGGGTGTGGTAGCATTTTGTTTTGGAAAATAAAATAACTTTTACTAAAGAGATTTACTTAGTTATATATTTTCACAAACATATGCTCTAAACACTCCTAAAATAAATGAGTTATACATGGCAAAGAAGTTAATATTAGAACAAAAAAAAATGAAATATTCAAAATGAGGGTTTGTACAATTTTATTTATTTATTTTATATGAAGGAATTTGGTTTGAATTTTGGTTGATCTCATAATATTGTGTCACATTAGTTTTTAAGGCTTCACAATTTTACACATCATTATTCTTATATATGTTATTTAATTTAATTTAAATTCTATTCTATATTTAAACTTTTCATTAGAATCTTGATATTTCTTTTTCTTTTGAGAAACAAACATACACATATACACAAAAGGGAGAAGGAATGTTTTGAGTAGAGTTTATGCCTTTGTGGTGTGTTTAGATGTTAGAATCTCATATTTTCTTTAAATAGTAAATTATAATTCTATATGTTAGAATCAACCTTTCTTTGCTCGTTCCTATTTGAAGAGAAGCTTAGAGTAGAAAGTCGGTTGTTTGAAATTTCCAAGGCTGCTAAGAGCCCAAAGGAGAAAATGAAGAAGAAGAAAAAAGGAAACTAGAGTATCCTTCACACATCTAGGGAAAAAAAGGTTGTGAAAGTTGATTTAAGCAAAAATTATAAGTGTACGTTACACCAGCCAAGGCAAATTTGAATGCTGACGTGGCTAGATCCAAACCCTACACGTAGGCTAGCTATGAGGAAAGGGAGAAGAACGTTGGCTGAGAGAGAGCATCTTTGGCTGGTGCCAACGGCGTGACCATCTTGGGGAAGAGTGAAATATGCACCTGGCATGGACACCCAACACTAGCGTAAAAGAGAGATAGCAACCCCTTATAGTCAAAAGCTATAGAACATTCCTTATTGGTTAAGCTTGTGTTGGACCACTGCTGAGGACACATGCATTGCTCCTAAACTCCCTGATGTCCCTTTCCTTGTCTATGGCTTGTTCCCCACATTGTAGTAGAGCTGTCTTCCATCCCACAACCTTGACATTGGTGTATTTTTTCTCTCCTCCAAATGTAGTGCAAATAGCTGGATTAGGGTTTGAAATGGGGGAAAAAGGGTTTGACACCTATCCTTATGTACCTAATAACAATTCTCGTACTATAAGAGGAAAATGTTGCTTAGCAATTAGGGTAAGAGACAAGAAAAATAGAGAGACAATATAGATGTCTAGGTAGGAAAGTGAGGGAAAATGAGGCTTTCTTTGGGAAGAACATCACCATTGTGTAAAAACCTTAACTTTCACATAATAGAGAGCTCTAAAGAGTGAGGGACATTCTTCCCTTCACTCACCCGTAGTTCTTCATCCCTTCCAAAGGGTTTTCCACGTATGTTGCACGCCTTCTTTACTCCATTGTTTTTCCTTTACATTTCTTTAGACTCTAAAATGTTAAAGTTCTCATTTTTATTGTTCTTGAGCTTTTTTACTTAAATGTACTGTTAGATCCATAGCTCATTTTCCTTTACAAGCTTGTTAGTCTAACTTGCACGTACAATAAGTAAATCAACTAATATTTTATGTGATTCGATAGTGTGCTTACACTGAAGGGAGGGAGCAATTATCAATCCACTATATAAGGAATTAGGGTTACAACATATAGCATATATAATCATACCCGCCACAAATCCCCAAGATAACCTTTCCTCCCACACCCACCCCCCACTCCAAAAGAAGTCCATGAAGATAAATAAAGGCAAAAAGGAAGTTTCAATGTGAGACTGAAGGAAAATACAGTACGTGAAAAACGCCATCAACGCTCTATTCCGTGGTATAAAATAATTGTTGTTGTTGCCCTTAGTGACAGAATTTGTTAGTTCTTGAACCTTCTTGGTCTACATAGGCAAAAAGCAAACCACATTCAGCATTTTTCTTAAGCATGCATGTATGATTTGGGGCAATCTTTCAACATGTTAAGTATTCATTGATTTCTAGAAAACTCTAATAGATCACAAGGGCATCAATCCCAGCTTCTAGAAAAAGGGAATTCTCTTTGATTTTCTTATGGGCAATTGCACTAAGATAAAGCTTAATTACAAGTTAAACTATGCTAATCATGATTGTAATTTGCAGCTAATTGGCGGCACAACGTGTGGCCTATGTGTAAAGGCAGGACACATTGGAAAGTAATCTGCTTTTGCTAAGTACTCCCTCCGTCTCAATATTTTTGTCCTGTTTGAAAAGTCAAACTTTTTAAGAGAACATCATTTATTATCTTGTTTACCTTTTAAAAATGTATAAGTTACCGAAACTACCCTTAAAAAAATTTATCAAAAAATTGAATTAGTAAATTAATAGAGGTATAATAAGAACATTAGTAAATTAATGACTTTTATTTTTAGAAACAGGACAATATTTTGGGACATCTCAAAATGGAATAGAGGACAAAAAAAATGAGACGAAGGGAGTATTATTTTTGCACAGGAATCAGCTTAGTTGGGATAATCTAAGGGAATCAAGTGGAATTATTGTTAAAGATAAGTGACAAAACTATAACAATATAAGCTGTACTTAAAGTAGAAAATATACAGGAAGAAACATAGTGACGCACTTAGCTTTGTTGGGGTTTAGAGGAACAATAATTCAGATACCAGGGCCACGGGTCCATGGCTACCTAGGAGTAGAAACAATATATTTCGCACTTGCCTGTGTTAGTGACGCACTTGCATGTAGTTTAGCTTTCTAATCATCTATACATTCATTCATTTTTTAAATCAACAACCATTATCTTTGTCACAAACAGTGTTTGATCATGCAGTTTTTTTTTTTTTTTTTTTTCATCTGAGCGAAATACGATTGAACAGCTAATTGCTTTTTCAAGAGATAAGAGTAATCGGAAGTATCTATGCCATAAAGATATTCTTTCTTTTTTATTAGAAATTAATAACATAATCATCAAACATGTTCAAACCCATTTGAACTTAAACAAAGTATAAATGTAAGGATTTTAAATTAGGGATGGAGTCACACTAGGGCCCAAAGGAACCCTGCCCCCGTCCCACAGTTGCAGATTATTTTTTTATTATTATTTATAGATATATTATAGGTGTAATTCAAATTGGGCCCAAAGAAAATAGAACTTAACCCTCTCCACGGCTTAGCCCAAACAACTCCACATATCAACTTAAATAACATTACAAATCAATACAAACAACCACAGTCCATAGATTATAGCCCCAAAAATTAAACAAAAACTTATTACAAAAATAAAATAAAAATAGTGGGGGCAACAATGTGTGTGGGGTAGCGGGTGAGTGACAAGGTGAGAGTAAGCGTAGACCATGTGATTGAATAATTAATGGATGTCTATTTAGGATTTTCATTTTTTTTTTTTTTTAACACTTTGGCTCCCCTTTAATTTAAATTTCTGCCTCCATCTCTATTTTAAATGCATGACTATTGAGAAGATAGGATCATAGGATTACTCCTATCATGTAACTTGCTATTGTCTCTCACTTAGAATTCCCCTTAATTAGTTAAGATTGACCTCTTATTGTGTTAATGTCATATAATTTCTTATGGTCCGTTTGAATTGAGGAGGAAGGAGTGAGAGTAGAGTAGAATAAATTTAGACAAAATTTAGTTTAATTTTAACTAACTCTACTCTACTCTCCTCCACTCCTCCTCATTCCCCTCTCAATCCAAACATGTCCTTAGGTATTTAGCACGACCTTCTATTTAAATGTAGATACATACATATTATCATTGCTCAAGGAAATTATAATTTACCCCCAATTTAATACTGCATTACTAATTAAAATATAACTTTTTTATCAATAACTTATTCATGTATTCAAAATTCTTAATATATATTCTTATATTAATTGTTAAAATTACTTTTAAAATTAAAATAATTATTTTTGTATTGTATATTACACTCGGACATGTAATAGTTTTATTTTAAGAGATTTGACTTAATCCACAACTTTTATATATTTGTATTAAGCCACATAAAAATGATAACTAATACTTTTCAAATTATATTTATTAATTTAAGCATATTTCGAGAAAAAAATAAAAATAAAATATTATAAAATATATTGGATGTTAGGACTCTGATTGGGGTGCATTGCTATATGATACAGCTATGGCTAGGTGGTGTAGTGATGGGTGCTTATGTGGTGCAAAGAAGTGTATTGATGTGTGCTGTTGTGGATGGGCAGTGGAAGGCTTGTACATACAGAGAGGCAGAGAGGCAGGGGAGCCTTGTACAGAGTTAGTTACAAATAGTTGGTTAATTGTTAATGCATTAAGAGTTGTACTTAGTTAGTTAGTTAGTTAGTTAAGACTGAGATGTATTATACCTTGTTAGTTAGTAAGTAGAATATAAGGTTCAATTTAGATTGTAAGAGAATATTGATTGATGAATAATACAATTGAATAGCTATTCTTGAAATGCTATTGGAGGCCTAGTTCCCTCGAAGAACTACAAGATTGAGAGTAATTGAATTAAATTCAATTGAGTCCTACCATAGGAATAAGCTAAACATGAATATATCACATTATTAATAATTTTATTAGATTTATAATCAATCCAAACGTGATCTTAGTTAAATTTCCTAACATTCAGAGATTTCAAGCATCACATTCTCAAAATAATTAAATGTCAAAGGCATTTAAATTTTTTTTAGCCTTGTGTTTGTATTGTATCCCACATACGTGTGATGTTCTCTTTGCTCAAACAATTGCCTCCTATGGATCCTTTGGTGGTTGAAGCCCAGGCTCCTCTTTTGGCACTCAAGTTGGTGTTCACCATCAACTTTCTTTTGTTTATGTTTGAAGCTGAAGGAGACTCATTCCAATTCAAAGAAGCTCTTAGCCAGCTCTCCTCAAACTCATCAATTTTCCTAGTTCCTTTTATGCCATCTGTTGAAATTTTTGTTTCGTTAACAAACAGTTTAATTATTTAGCCCACAGCCTTGTTTGTTGGGTAGCTCATGTAAGTGAGATAGGCTTGTAAACATCTCTGCTCTTCTCTGGATTCTAAAGATGAATCTAGACCCTTTTTTGTCTTAATATAATATAATATTTTATTTTTCCAAAAAAATATATAAATTGTATCCACATACGTAGTCAAAGAGTTGTGTTTGTAACTTTGTATTGTATTCCACAATTCGTGAGACCTACCAGTTTTTCTTTTAAAGTCTAGAAAACAGATTTTAAATCTGAGGGCCGAAAACAAACAGGTTAAAGTGTCAAAACTCAGTTGAACTCTGGTCCGCTCAACTGGGCCGCCATATTTCGGTCATAACTTATGTTACACAGACTTGGTCTTCGCACAATAAAGTCCGCCATCACTAGGGTGGGCTCGGGCTTATATTTCACGCCCAACAGATAGCCAATTTTCAGGCCAGGCGAGCCCACCAAAATATATATATATATATATATATATGCATAATAAAAATTGTTATAATGGTAAGTTCTCCATATATTCTTAATGCCATAATTAGTATCACAACTTACCCATATGAAGCGTTGTAAGTGATAGAAAATAGCACTCACGTCACTCTTATATGAAGACACTTTTCTACCACTCGAATGTGGACGAGTTATAAGTTGTGCTACAAATTATGGCACTCCCGTCACTCTAAAGGTAAAAACACACGGCCAAATTAAACGCCTGTACTCATTGTGATCACTTTAATGATTTGATTAGGGTGACAGGGCTCGGATTCGGACCGCCACACCCACCAAAAGCATCACATTGCTCACCTAAACTGAAAGAACAATCAACCACCACGCAAGTTTTAGGCTGTGTTTGTTTCGTGTAAAACGTTTTCCGGAAAATATGTATTTTCCGGAAATGTTATTTTCCGGAAAAGGAAAATAATTTTAAGTGTTTGGGTGTATTATGAAAATTGTTGTGGAAAATATTTTTATGTGTTTGGTTATATTAGGAAAATGCTATTTTCCGGGCAAATTCCGGCAACAACACAACGACGACGACAACAACAACAACAGCAAATTCCAAATTCCAGCAACAACAACACCAACGACAACAATCAGTTCATCCAAAAAAACAATAACAACAATCAAATTAAAAAAAAAAAAAAAACAACAACAACAACAATCAAATTAAAAAAAAAAAAAAAAAAAAAAAACTGAGAGATCGAGGAAGAGAGAGCTCCAGGTGCGATGGCGCGATCGAGGGTCTGGGTCTGGGTCGAGCGGCGTTGGAGCGATGGCGCGATGAAGGAGGCGATGGGTCTGGGTCGACGACGAGGTGCGATGGCGCGATCGAGGTGCGATGGCGATGGCGCGATGGCGCGATCAGCGCGGTGCGATGGCGAGGTGCGAGACCGGAGCTCGAGGTGCGATGGCGAGGTGCTGCGATCGGAGCTCGAGGTGCGATGGCGCGGTTCGTCGGTTCGTCGGTTCGTGGCGCCGGCGAAGTCGAAGGCTCGTGAACGGACTGCGTTGGATCGGTCCGTTTGTTCTGGGTTTCTCTTTTTCTTTGTTCTGGGTTTCTCTTTTTTTTTTGCGTTCTTGGCTCCTGTGGTGCGTTCTCTCTCTTTTCCGGAAATCATTTGAAGGTAAAATAAGGACTTCAAATGATTTCCGGGTCAAGGGTGAAAATTCGGTCAAAGTGTAAGCATATTTTCCGGAAAATGAATTTTCCGTTGCCAGCCAAACGCATGGGTCAGGTGGTAAATGATTTCCTGAAATCATTTACCACCGATTCAAACGCAGCCTTAATTCCAACTTTCAAATTCTCCATGGAAGAAAGTTTCAGCCAAAAAAATATTCGAGTAGATTCAACCCACTAAACACAGTCTGTAACTAATTATATAAACAACAAGACCAAAGAACCAAGCTACTCTGAACTACAAGACCACAGAACCAAGCTACTCTGAATTACAACTTCAACAAAAATGTACAGTAGCTAGCTACTTTTAGGGTACAGTAAATTAAATTAGTAAGCTAATAATAACCCATTAACCAAAAAGGCAAAGAAAAGCCAGATTAAGCACAAGCCTGCCTTGTTGGAGCCATGGCAAAGAAGAGGTCAAGATCAGGTGGGTGGAAATACCCATTTTTAGGAGGGACCCTCTTCTTCCCTAAAGCAAAAGGCTTCTTCTTTGGAGGCGGCGGTGGCAAAGACGCCACCGGTATTTGACACTCACAGCGTCTCGGAGTTGCACAACCCACCTCATCATAATGAGCACCTTTCTCACCCTCCATTAATGTCACCAAAGCAACAAGTTTCTCTCTCTAAAATAAGAACAAATTAAGAAAGTTCACCAATGAAGTTGTGATTTTGAAGCTTGATCAAGTGGTACTGGCAGTGGGAACTGAGAGAAGAGCTTATATATATTTAAAAGTAAATTGAAATGCTGAATTTTGTGATTGGTGCCTGAAGTGACGGTAGTGAGTAAAAGTGTATGGTCGATTCCGGAAGTTGCTAGTGTTGAGTCTGTGTGTTATTGAAATGTGTGGTCCTTGCGGTGACACTTAAGCTTGTGTTACAACTACGTGTCATGAAAAGGTTCAGCTTTGGTCTACGTGGAACTGCACGTGGTTCACATAGATAGGACCGTGTGTTCTTCCTTTATTAATATTATTACTAGAATGAATTTAAAATTTTGGCGCCAACCTAGTAAGTTCTGTCTGTGAAAGCGCGGGAATTAGACGTCCGTGTTTGAAAATGGACCACTAGACATGCTGAATTTTGGTTTTGTCTCTCTCTCAGCTTATTTTGTACAAGTTTTTAAAGTTTATGAATCGTGTCAGACTGGTTCTTTTGGAATTGCAGCCCACAATATTAGTCTGATTTTCTTTTCCAAATTACAAATCATTAGTTGGTTTCTCTCAATACAAACTTTATTCTTCTTATTTCACCTAAACAAAATAAAGAAAAATAAAAGGAGAATAAAACTGAGGAGCTGGCAAATGCAATCATGACTAAGGTGGAAATGTCATAAAAGATACTAAAATAGAATTGAGTGCTTAGATGGTGAAAATTTTAAAGGTGTGAGTAGAAATGGAAACCAGGTGGCTCATGTGTTACCTAGTGAGATATGCACTGTAATGTGAGACAAAATAAAGGTGTGGACGTGTGTTGAAAAATGTCCCAAACTTTATTGTATATATGTCAAATGGAAAATGATGTAAGAAGCTTTCATTACAAATGAAACTAAATGTCTTTGATCAAATGTGCATTTTATTTGAGGAAACGATTTTGATGTTGATCCTTCGCAAGGATATAGTAATATGTGTGAAATACTAAAATGGTTGAAAAGCCATTGAAAATAAATAAATATAGAAAATTACTGGAACTAGTTTATCGACATTTAACATTGGCTACAAACTCTTGTAAAGGTTGGAATCCTCTCCAATGAGAAGCCCAGGTCCTCCTACCTATGTATGGACTTTAACCAGCTGATACTAACGTAAAAAGGCCTTGCATCAATAGTGGTTTGTAAATTTGATTTCGATAGGCCCAAATGAATGAATTTAGGTTAACTTATGAATTTTGGAGCCGGAGTTAGCAATTAAGTGTCATAGTTGCATAACTCAAACCTTAATACTTTAACCTCTTATGGCAAGGCTTACAATGCAATCATGACTAAGGTGGAAATGTCATGGAAGATACTAAGATAGAATTGAGTGCTTTTAGAATTAAAGAGTTAGAATTCAAACATGTGGATAGAAATGGAATCCAAGTGGCTCATGGGTTATGATAAAACACGAAAAATGTGTCGTCAATATGTTCCTCGTCAATCTAATGGACGACTTGGATTTCTTGTTAAGAGAAAACAAGTGATAATAAAGGATATTGAGTTGGTGCTGGCCAAGGATCCTCCAATGCTTAAATTAGTTAATCTCTTTAAGGAAATCTCCAATATGTATTATAGCTTCATTTGTGTGTTTACTTGCACTTTAATGGCTTTATATAGCCAACTCATGAGTAAATGCAAAATTTGTTGGTTTCACCTGGCGTTGTGCTTAATTAAGCTGAGAGATTAATGGCTTAGTAATGGCCATTAAACAGCTCATAAAGATATTTGTAACGGCCATGAAACGGCTCATAAAAGATGCCTTTAATGGCTTTGTAACTGTTGCATATAACTAGCCTAAATGAAGGATTTATGTTTGATTTAAATGTGCTTACAATCGTCCTTGTAATGCACGACCTTTGATCAATACTCGTCAGGTTACATAGTGAGATATGTAGAACATGCAAGACAAAATAAAGTTATGGTCGTGTGTTGGAACAAGTCCCAAACTTTCTTGTATATATATCCAAATGGAAAATGATGTAAGAAAGCTTTGATTTTATTTATTTTTTCAAAGTAAGATATATTTTTTAAGTGTAAGGTTTGACCAATGAAGATTGTAAAGTTGTGATTTTCATTTATGCTTTGTTAGTTTTAATTCTGTATCAAATTTGATTGTATTTCGTCAATGATTTCTCTATATGTTTGTGGGATTCAATGTAAGAGGTTAATGTGTGAAATAGGTGAAGAACTATGAAGTTCAGAGCAACTCGCGACTTGCTCACAACTAGCTCACAAGTGGACAACCTGTCAATGGCCATATGAGAAGCACATGCTGGAAGTTGAAGAATCAAGTGCCAAAAAGCATCTCGTGACTCATCTCGCAACTTGGCCAACTCGCAAGATGACCCGCGAAATGCACTGCCAGCCAAGTTTTTGTGCTTTTCTCATTTCTTTATCCACACTATATAAGCCCACATTATCCATGAAATTATAAGGAGAATTTCAAAGAGAAAACCCTAGCAATCCATTTGATAGTTAGAGACTGCACACCCGCAATCCTTTACACATTTCTCTTAGTTTTCCTCGCCTCCTACCTCTCTAATTCCATATTTTTGAGAGTTTCTTAACCCAAACACATACCACAACCAATCTGAGTGTTGTGAGTTATTTTTTTGCCTATGGGAAGCATTGGATGAAGCCATTCTTTGGTGGATATAATTGGAGCTAATTGCGGGATCTAATAACTAGTGAAGATATAACTCGAAGAAGTCTGTTAGGAGCTGAAACTTGCAGAGTTTAAGCACTTTGGGTAGATTAGGTTTAGAGGGTTTTTTTGATATCCTTGTACTCAACCTTATTCACTAATGGTTCATTTCGGCCTAGAAAGCCACAAAGAGGTTTTTACGTCGAGAACTTTAGTTTTCCTCTTCGATAATACATCATGGTGTTATCTTGTATTTGCATCTCTCTTCACTTACTTCTTATGCTTTATAATTAATAGTTAATTATGCATGTCCATGCACTAGGTTGTAGCCCCGGTTAATTGCGCTTTGTTTACTCTTATTCCACACTTAGTTAAGCAGATTGCAATTAAATCGTACTTTAAAATTAGGGGTCTAAATAAACTTCAGTAGTTTTACACTATTGAGCTTTTAAAGCTAAACCAATGTGGCAAGGTGGTGTGGCGGCAAGGTATTAAGCCAACAAGACTTGAGTCTTAAGTTTGAGTTCTTACTAGTAAGTGTGTTAGTGCCCATCTTGCTCCATTACATCAACAAGTTAAAAGTTGTTGTCATAGTAACTTAAAAGTAGTAAATTATTGCATTAACAATAATTAGTTGTTAATAGTATATTGCTACAAGATATTCGAAGCAATTAGTTTTTTATTGCAACAACGTATATATCATTGCATCAAATTTGTCATTAAAATATATGATTTTATTACAATGGAATTTGTTGTTGTTTAAAGCTATTACCTCAGATTTTATTGCAACATCTCATCTCAATTATTGCAACAACTATGATGTTATTGCAATTTTTTTTTCTTGTAGTGAATTAATTTTGATGTTAATGCTTAGCAAAATAACATAATAATATATGTGAAATTGTTAAAAACCTTTGAAAATAAATAAATATAGAAAAAAAGTGGAACCAGTTCATTAACATTTGACTTTGCCAACAAAGGGAAGGCCAACTCTTCTAACATGTGCCATGTATGGAGAATGAACTTTAACCATTATCAGTCACTTCTCCTTCCAACTTAACAAGGTCTTGCATCCATAGCGATTTATCATATTGAAATCAATGGGCCCAAATGAATTAAGGTTAGTTTTTTAATTTTTGGGCCTGAGTTGGCATCAAAGTTTTTTAGCTGCATGATTATAATCTGAAGACTCTAACACCTCTTATGGCAAGGCTTACGCCTATTAAAAATATATAACACATTATTGACAATTCTCTCTTCTTCTTCTTCTTCTTCTTCTTTTTTATTTTTATAGACTGAAACATTATTGACAATTCTCTCTTCTTCAGCCAATTACATAGGGGACATTTTGTATGGATCCTTCAAACCAGGATGTCCCCTATGAAATTGGCTTAAATGAGGAAGCAATTGTCTGAGTTGCTCAGTGCAGGGTATATTTAGCCCTCCAAAGCTCCTTATGGTGCTCTAGTTTTGTTCCAAAAGAAGCAAGATGGCTTGCTGCGAATGTGTGTTGGTGCAAGAAAAGCATCTAGTTGCCTATAAGAGTAGGAAACTGAATGAGACAGAATGGAAGTGTTCGGCACATGAGAAAGAGATGATAGTAGTTGTGCATTGTTTGCTGGCATGTATAATGTATCTGTTGGGGCCTAAGTTTGTGGTGCAGTCTGATAATGTTGCTAACACCTTCTTCAACACATAGAATAGGTTGTCCCCCTAAACAAGTAAGATGGGAAGAGTTGTTGCAGGAGTATGATTTTGTGTGAGAGCACAAATCTGGTAAACACAACCAAGTGGAAGATGCACTGAGTCGCAAAGAAGGTGCAATAGTAAAAATGAAAACTAGGTGGCTTATGGGTTACATAGTGAGATATGCACTACAATGTAAGACAAAATAAAGGTGTGGACGTGTGTTGGAACATGTCCCAGACTTTACTGTATATATGCCAAATGGAAAATGATGTAAGAAAGCTTTCATTACAAATGAAACTAAATGTCTTTAATCAGATGTACATTTTATTTGAGGAATTGATTTTGATGTTGATCCTTCGCAAGGATATAATAATATGTGTGAAATACTAAAATGGTTGAAAAGCCATTGAAAATAAATAAATATTGAAAATTACTAGAACTAGTTTGTTGACATTTGACATTGGCTGCAAACTCTTGTAATGTTGGAATCCTCTCCAATGAGAAGCGCAGGTCCTCCTACTTGTGTATGGAATTTAACCATTACTAGTCATAGTTGTTATCAACATAACGAGACCTTGCATCCATAGTGGTTTGTAATTTTAATTTCGATGAGTCCAAATGAATGAATTTAAGTTAACTTATGAATTTTTGGGCCAAAGTTAGCAATTAAGTGTCATAGTAGCGTGAGTCAGACCTCAATACTTAGACCTCATATGGCAAGCTTACAATGCAGTCATGACTAAGGTGGAAATGTCATGAAAGATAGTAAGATAGAATTGAGTGCTTTTAGAATTAGAGGGTTGGAATTCAAACATGTGGGTAGAAATGGAATCCAAGTGGCTCATGGGTTATGATAAAACACGAAAAGTGTGTCATCAGTATGTTCCTCGTCAATTTAATGAATGACGTGGATTTCTTGTTATGAGAAAACAAGTGATAATAAAGGGCACTGGGTTGGAGTCGACCAAGGACCTTCCAATGCCAAAATTAGTTAATCTCTTTGAGGAAATCTCTAATATGTATTGTAGTTTCATTTGTGTATTTATTGCTTTATATAGCCAACTCATGAGTAAATGCAAATTTTGTTGGTTTCTCCTGGCGTTATGCTTGGGCTGAGAGATTAATGGCTTAGTAATGACCATTAAACAGCTTATAAAGATATTTGTAACAGCTGTGAAATAGCTCATAAAAGACGCCTGTAATGATTTTGTAACTGTTGCATATAACTAGTTTGAATGAAGGATTTATGTCTGATTTAAATGTGCTTACAATCGTCCTTGTAATGCACGACCTTTGATCACTACTCGTCAGGTTACATAGTGAGATATGTAGAACATGCGAGACAAAATAAAGTTATGGTTGTGTGTTGGAACAAGTCCCAAACTTTCTTGTATATATATCCAAATGGAAAATGATGTAAGAAAGCTTTGATTTTATTTATTTTTTCAATGTAAGATATATTTTTTAAGTGTAAGGTTTGACCAATGAAGATTGTAAAGTTGTGATTTTCATTTATGCTTTGTTAGTTTTAATTCTGTATCAAATTTGATTGTATTTCGTCAATGATTTCTCTATTTGTATGTGGGATTAAATGTAAGAGGTTAATGTGTGAAATAGGTGAAGAATTATGAAGTTCAGAGCAACTCGCGACTTACTCGCAACTAGCTCGCAAGTGGACAACCCGCGAAAGGCCACATGGTAAGCACATGTTGGAAGCTGAAGAGTCAAATGCCCAAAAGCATCTCATGACTCATCTCGCGACTTGGCCAACTCACAAGATGACCCGCGAAATGCACGACTAGCCTTGTTTTTGTGCTTTCCTCATTTTTTTTACCCACACTATATAAGCCCACATTACCCATGAAATTGTAAGAAGAATTTCAAAAAGAAAACCCTAGAAATCCATTTAAGAGTTAAAGATTGCACACTTACAATCCTTTACACATTTCTCTTAGTTTTCCTCGACTTCTACCTCTCTAATTCCATACTCTTTGAGAGTTTCTTGACCCAAGCACAAACCACAACCAATCTAAGTGTTGTGAGTTATTTTGGTGCCTATGGGAAGCATTGGATGAAGCCATTCTTGAGTGGATGTAATTAGAGCTAATTGCAGGATCTAGATAACTAGTGAAGACATAACTCGAAGAAGTTTGTTGGGAGCTAAAACTTGGAGGGTTCAAGTACTTTGGGTTGATTAGGCTTGGAGGGTTTTTTTTTTTATATCCTTGTACTCCAACTTTATTCACTAGTGGATCATTTCGACCTGGAAAGCCACAGAGAGGTTTTTACGCCGAGAACTTTAATTTTTTTTTCTTCAATAACACATTGCGGTGTTATTTTGTGTTTGCATCTCTCTTCACTTACTTCTTATGCTTTATAATTAATTGTTAATTATGTATGTCCATGCACTAGGTTGTAGTCTCGGTTAATTACGCTTTGTTTACTCTTATTTCACATTTAGTTAAGCAAATTGCAATTAAGTCATGCTTTAAAATTGGGGGCCTAAATAAACTTTAGTAGTTTTACACTATTGAGCTTTCAAAGCTAAAACCAATGTGGCAAGGTGGTGTGGCGGCAAGGTCTTAATCCAACAAGACTTAGGTCTTAAGTTTGAGCTCTTACTAGTAAGTGTATTGGTGCCTACCTCCCTCCATTGCATCAACAAGTTAAAAGTTGTTGTAATAGTAACTTAAAAGTAGTAAATTATTGCATTAATAATAATTAGTTGTTAATAGTGCATTGTTACAAGATATTCGAAGCAATAAATTTTTTATTGCAACAACATATATATCATTGCTTCAAATTTTTCATTAAAATAAATGGGTTTATTACAATGAAATTTTTTGTTGTTCAAAGCTATTACCTTAGATTTTATTGCAACACCTCATCTCAACTATTGCAACAACTATGATGTTATTGCAAATTTTTTTTCATTATAATAAACAATTTTTTTTTTCTTGTAGTGAATTAATTTTGATGTTAATCCTTAGCAAAATAACATAATAATATATTTGAAATAGATAAAAACCTTTAAAAATAAATAAATATAGGAAACTAGTGAAACCAGTTCATTAACTTTTGACATTGCCTACAAAGGAAAGGCCAGCTCTTCTAACACGTACCATATAAGGAGAATGAACTTTAACCATTATCAGTCACTTCTCCTTCCAACTTAAAAAGGTCTTGCATCCATAGCGATTTATCATATTGAAATCAATGGGCCCAAATGAATTAAGATTAGTTTTTTAATTTTTGGGCCTGAGTTGGCAACAAAGTTTTTTAGCTGCATGATTATAATCTGAAGACTCCCACGCCTCTTATGGCAAGGCTTACGCATGTTAAGAAAAGATAACACATTATTGACAATTCTCTCTTCTACTTCTTCTTTTTTATTTTTTATTTTTATAAACTAACACATTATTGACAATTCTCTATTCTTCAGCCAATTCCATATGGGATATTTTGTATGGATCCTTCAAACTAGCATGTCCCCTATGGAATTGGCTTAAATGAGGAAGCAATTTTCTGAGTTGCTTGGTGCAGGGTATATTCAGCCATCCAAAGCTCCTTATTATGCTCTAGTTTTATTCCAAAAGAAGCAAGATAGCTCGCTGTAAATGTGTGTTAGTGCAAGAAAAGCATCTTGTTGCCTATGATAGTAGGAAAATGAATGAGACGGAACAGAAGTGTTCGGCAAATGAGAAAGAGATGATAGCAGTTGTGCATTGTTTATTGCCATGGAGAATGTATCTGTTGGGGACTAAGTTTGTGGTGCAGACCGATAATGTTGTTAACACCTTCTTCAACACACAGAATAAGTTGTCCCCCTAAACAAAATGGCAAGAGTTGTTGCAAGAGTATGATTTTGTGTAGGAGCACAAACCTGGTAAACAAAACCAAGTGGAAGATGCACTGAGTCGCAAAAATAGTGCAAGAGTAGAAATGGAAACTAGGTGGCTCATGGGTTACATAGTGAGATGTGCACTATAATGTGAGACAAAATAAAGGTGTGGATGTGTGTTGGAACATGTCCCAAACTTTATTGTATATATGCCAAATGGAAAATGGGGTAAGAAAACTTTCATCATAGTTGCCAGTATCGTACGATACACGATACGTATTGTATCATATGTAAAAAGTTTTATATCATATCGGTATATTGTAAGTATTCATGAATCGTATGATACAGTGTTTGTATCGTATGAATTGTATCATATCGTATGTATCGTACGATACATAGACAAATGCTTTAAAATAAGATTTTTTTTGTTAAAGTTTGTACTCTTATTTGAATCTAACAAGTTGTTAGACTTGTTTTGAACACAAAATTATTATTAGTTTACTTAATGTAGCCTACTAAAATAATATATTCATAAGTTTTTTTCCCTTTCTCTCCTATAATTGGACTATACATAACACACTTACCTTTCACTTTAATATTTAAAATTTTATTTTTTGTTTTTACTGTTATTTTTTTAAGTCCAAGAAACTAGAATGCCAAATTTTTTTTTAAATAAAAAATTATTAAAAAAAAAAAAACAAAACAAAAAAAAACAAAAAGAGATAATTTTTTTTTTGGGTCATTTGTAATATATTGCCACTTTTGAATTTAAGTAATTTGAATGTGTATGTTATGAACACATGCTAGTTTAATTTATTTAGTTAGCTTGTTAAATATTATTACATAAGTGACGAATAAATTAGTCATTAGTTGAATATATTCAAAATTTATAATGAATATACCCTTTATATATGTATATTTATAATTTTTATAAATTTATTACGTGTTTGTGTATCTTACGATACATGATACGATATGATACACAATACGAAAAAATTAAGAATCAATTCACGATACGATTCATGTTTTGACAACTATGGCTTTCATTACTACTGAAACTAAATGTCTTCAATCAGATGTGCATTTTATTTGAGGAATTGATTTTGATGTCGATCCTTCGCAAGGATATAGTAATATGTGTGAAATACTAAAATGGTTGAAAAGCCATTGAAAATAAATAAATATAGAAACTTACTAGAACTAGTTTATTGAGATTTGACATTGGGTACAGACTTGTAAATAATAGAATCCTCTCCAATAAGAAGCCCAGCTCCTCCTACCTATGTATGGACTTTTACCATTACTAGTCACAGTCTCTACCAACGTAACGAGGCATTGCATTTGTAGTGGTTTGTAATTTTGATTTCAATGGGCCCAAAAGAGTCAGCAATTAAGGGTCCATTTGTTATTATTGTCTAAACAATAGTTTTCAGTGTTTAGAGTCTGTTTGATAATGTTGTTCTAGTAACATTGTTTAAGTTGTTTGGAAATATGTGTGGGTGAAAAAGTGTTTTGGAAATACATGTTGTGTTGTTTAAATACCCCTATCAAACACCTCCTAAACAACATTACACATATTTTCATACACTTTTTCACCCACACGTATTTTCAAAAAATACAAACAACGTTACTAGAACAACATTGCCAAACGAGCCCTAAGTATAGTAGTTGCATGACTCAAACCTCAATACTTAGACCTCTTATGGCAAGGCTTATAGAGTAATTCTTAAGTACTTTCGAAGCGCAGTAAATGGTGCTCTCTCCTCTCTCATTCATGGTGGAGTCCACTTATTAAATTCTTAGTAGGGTCCACCATGAATATTAGAGGAGGGAGTATCAATTCATTATACTCCAGAAATACCTAAGTATTTTCCAGGCTTACAGTGCAATCATGACTAAGGTGGAAACGCCATAGAAGATACTATGATAGAATTGAGTGCTTTTAGAATTAGATGGTTGGAATTCAAACATGTCGGTAGAAATGGAAATCAAGTGGCTCATAGGTTACATAGCGAGATATGTATAACATGCAATACAAAAAAAGGTTATGGTCATGTGTTAGAACAAGTCCCAAACTTTCTTTTATATATATATATATATATATACAAATGGAAAATAATGTTTTGATTTTATTTATTTTTTTAGGGTAATGTTTGACCAATGAAGATTGTAAAGTTGTGATTTTCATTTATGTTTTGTTGGCTTTAATTTCATGTCAAATTTGATTGTATTTTGTCAATCATTTCCTTGTATGTTTATGGGATTCAATGTAAGGGGTTAGTGTGTGAAATAGGTGAAGAACTGTGAAGAACAAAGCAACTTTCGACTTGCTCGCGACTGGCTCGCGAGTGGACAACCCGCTAAAGGCCACGTGAGAACCACATGCTGGAAGCTAAAGAGTTAAGTGCCAAAAGGCATCTCGCGACTTGGCCAACCCGCAAGATGACCTGCGAAATGCATTGGGCAGGTGCAAAAGATGGGGAAACATTCACTGACATTTTGCAATGTGGCAGCATGCAATCCATTATCTTTGTCATGTGTTCTTTATGTATAATGTAGCTCTTCCTTAATTATATTCTCACAGTGCATTGACACTTGTGTAAGTGACTTGATAAGTATAATTTGTTTCTATTTTATGTAAATTTTATTCAATGAATTTGGGATTGGTGACATATTAGCTTAATTTTTTCACGATTTTATCTCATGTGAAGTTACATTAGTTAAATCAGTTACTTGTATCAAACTTTATTTTTAAACTAGATCCATGATAGTAATATCAATGTCTCAAATTTAGCTGAACTTTGGGCAATCTTGTGATTAGTTGTATAAGTAGTTGCTTCTTCCATTAGATATGGTATTGATGTACACTACAACAAAATGTATTTTTAGTGACGAAAATATTCGTCACTAAAAGTCCAGTTTTTCATTGCTTAGGACCTTTAGCGATGAAATCTACTAATTAACAATGAAACTCATTTCGTTGCTGAAAGTCCTAGCGGCCAAAAATTTCGTTACTACAAGTCCGATTTGTTGAAAAAAAAAACTTTTAGTGACAAAAACGTTTTGTCGCTAAATGTTTTCCTCGCTAAAAATACTATTCAGGAACGAAAATATTTCGTCACCAAATATTAATCATAAATTCTTGATTATATATATATATATATATATAGAATTTTTGGCATTATTACACAAATTGTGTGTCCACTACACCTACCTAATGCACACTACTTAGAATTCTTAGCTTGCACTTAATAGGTGTGATGTATGGACTATACCAATTATTTAAATCTTAAGACATATATGTTTGTTTTTTACCTAACAAAGTTGAAAGATTCACTCTTTAAACCTAACAGTAGGCAAGGTACAATGTATCATATAGCATATTAGAAAAAAGTAAAATAAAATAAAATATGCAAATTGTCATGAGTCATACTCTATTTCTAAAACTTCTATATAAAGTCAATTTAGCATTATGAAAAACTCCAAAGGGTTGGTGGACATGTTTTCAACACTCATGATAAATAAGGTTAGTTTAAGTCTCTTAATCAAAATACCTTGGGATCACTTAAAAGAAATTCATCCTTATAATTATGTTTTTGAGATAATCCTTATAATAATTTAGTGTGTATGAAATGTAGATTATATTTATTAGCAGTGAACACTTCTATTAAAAAAAAAGCATTATAAAATTCACATTTAAAAAAAAAAAGCTATAAAAACACTCTCAATAATATGAATTTAAATCACCTTATAACTCTATGCAAGCCACCTGCATGCTCCAACACAACAAAAACAATAACCAACACCACGATATATAATGCTTACAAATATTAAAAAAAATTAAATAGTATCCATCACATATAAATCAACATTATTCATTCACAATTCAAAAAAAAAAAAAAAAAAAAAAAACACTCCCAATTCACTCATAATATTCATTCACAATTAATTCACCTTCGTCTCCTTGTATACGAACAATACCACCCTGCATTATTATGCAAAACAATAAGAATTATGTCAATCCTCATTCTTCAATCATGTAACTCTAAGCTAAAATTTCTAAAAGTGCCAAACTATATTTCAGAAGAGCATAAAGAGGCCATCTTATAGAAAACCCCCATATATTATGCCCAATTGCAAATGCTAAGTTAAAGGAATGCCAACAAACTTTCTAAATAAAATAGTAACAATAACAACATCAGTGACTAATATCAACTCAACCAACCAAAAATTGACAAGAACCAAACACAAAACATTCTTGCCTTGACCAATTTAGCATGTCTACAAAATCCCAACAAAGAAACATCACCAAACCAAAAATCCAACCCATTACAAGAAACTAATAAAAACCCCATTACAAGAAACTAAAACAAAAACCCATTACAAGAGACTTACAAAAAACCCATTACAAGAAACTAAAACAAAAACCCATTACAAGTAACTAAATACTATAAATTCATACTTACACTTACAAATCTTAAAATTACTCAAAACTCATATCATTTAAACAAATCCAAACCAAATTTTACAAAAATAAAAATAAAAATAAAAACTTACATTGTTCAAATCAGTGAAAGGAAAAGGTAAGGGAAGGGGGGAGATAGATGGAAGGAAGAGGGGATGTAGTGGAGGAAAGGGGGGGGGGGAGGAGGGGAAAATTGGAGGGGTGGTGGTAAAGGAGAGATGGAGGGGTGAAGGAGAGAGGGAGGGACGAAGGGGAGAGGAAGGGTTGGCGGCGGCAAGCTCGTCAACAAGCTGGTGGTTGTGGACTGACAGTGGCGAGCTTGTCGGCGAGCTGGGTGAGGGAGCTTCTTAGTGGGTCAGTGGCTGGGTGAGGAGAGAGTGAGGGAAAGAGATGGGTAATGGGTTTGTGGAAATGAGGGAAAAAAAAAATGAGAGACCTGATGGTATATGTACAAGTTTTTACTGACGAAATCGAATTCATCACTATTGCGTACCTGTAGCAACGAAATCGGGTTTCGTCACTGATAACGTTACAAAAAATACAACCTTAGTTTCAGTGACAACTTCTTTTTGTCGCTATTTCTCACATTCAGCAACGAAATCAGTTTCGTCACTAATAGTGTGACCAGCAACACCTTTAGCGACGAAAGTTTTTGTCACAAAAAACTTACACTTTTAGCAACGAAAAAATTTGTCGTTATAGATGAATTTAGTTTCCCGCTTATGCTTTTGTTTGGTGCCCTTAATTCAGCAAAATATATAGCGACGAAATCTAGTTTTCGTCGCTAAATGTTACTAATTTTTTTTTTTTTAATAAATAGCGATGAAATATGAATTTCGTTACTATATGGTACTTTTTTGTGACGAAAAAATTTTCATCACTAAAATTCATCACTGAAAATACATTTTGTTGTAGTGGTATTTTTCTTTATACTTGTGTAGATATGGGATTGGTGGCAAAAAGACAATTTTTGTGGCATTTCTTGAACTCAACTCATTTTTTGTAAAGTATGGAAGACATCATTTATATATAAATGGTTGTAATTACTTTGTGAACAACTTCGTTCAATGGTTTTTTATTTCCTTTTCAGATTGTATGGATGATTTTTTTATGGATGTAGTTGGAAATGAATGGATGATTTGTTTATGGATGTGGGAAATGAACCGGTTAATGTAATAGATTAATGTAATGACAAGTAAATGTAAAAAAAATTAATAAAAAATATAAAAAATTTGTGACGAAATAATTCTTCATCTAATCTATTGATATTGAAAAAATAAAAGTTACAATCGGTGACACAAAACTTTGTCACCTAATCTATTGAAATTGAAGAAAAAAAAAATATACATTTGGTGACGAAATATCTATTGAAATTGAAACAAATAAATACAATCGGTGATGAAATATTTCGTCACCTTATATGGTAAAAAAAAAAAAAAATTACAACTAAAAAATTATTGGTGACGAATTTATTTTGTCACTGAAAACAAGGTTTAGTGACGAAAATAATTAGATGATGAAAAACTTTCGTCACCTATCATTTTTTATTGGTGACGAAAATTTCGTCACCTATCATTTTTTTTATTGGTGACAAAAAAATTTCATCACCAGGACATTCGGTGATAGGGCTTAAGTGACGAATGTAGTTTCGTCACCAAATGTTTTTCGCGACAAAATAAGGACATATTGTGACGAAAACTCTCGTCGCCGTAGCCCACTTTTGTTGTAGTGTTTTTACTATTGGCCTAAGATGGAGTTAGACATTGAGTTATATGTTAAAACTTGTCTTGTTCGTCAACAATATAAGGGGATAACTCAAAAGGAAGCTGGTTTGCTGCAATCTCTTCCTATTTTGGAAAGTACATAGACTTCTATTCCAATAGATTTCATTACTGGTTTGCCCAAAGTGAAGGGAATGGGTTTAGTTTGAGAGAGAGAAAGAGAGAGAATTGTGGGTTATTCTTTATTACTTGACTTAAATTAGTTACTTAACAACATTTTTTCTTTTTCTTTTTGAATCTAGACCCAGAGGCCAAGTTGTATTTACTTAACAACAATATATAGTCTCCTATTTATAGACACAACTCCACCACTTCATAAACACATACGAAATGCCACATCCTTTTCATGAATAGTTACATCTCTTTATTACATGACTTAAATTAGTTACATAACATTTTTTTTTTTTTTTTTGAGAATCCAGACCCAAAGGCCAAGTTTTATTTACTTAACAACAATATGTAGTCTCTTATTTATAGATACAAATCCACCACTTCATAAAACATACGAAATGCCACATCCTTTTCATGAATGGTTACAACTCTTCCTCATATATTAGACAATTTTATTTAGATCAAGCCCACTACGGACATACTCATTTGGATTTAACCTGGTCTCTTTTATTATTATTATTATTATTATTATATATATTTTTTGAATTCCTGGTCCAATATTTCTAACAAATTAAAGGGGTAAAAAAAATTAAATAAATAAATATTACATGAATTTGATTTTTTTTTTGAATTTTTTATACTGTAAAAAAAAATTAAATTAACAAATATTTCCACTGCCGCCATTGCCTATGGCCAATCATGTTTTTTTATTTGATCTAAAATTCTCCATCTTTTATTAAATATGTGCTTGAGAGATGAGAAAATGAAAAAGTAGTAGAAAATGTGTTTTTCATAACATTTTCATGAACATAACCAAACATTTAAAAATAGTTTCACCAAAAAATATTTGACCGTCGAAATATATTTTCATTCAAAGCAAACATAGTCGAAGTCTCATAGTATGTCCTCTATTAATTACTAGTATCATATGGAAATACCTAATATCTTTATTTGGGGATAGACAAAAGATCTTTTTGGGCTGATAAGAATAATATCAGATGTAATAGAGAGGCTTTATTGATAATAATAATAATAATAATAATAATAATAATAATAATATATAAATGAAAGATTAGGATGTATAAAAAATGTATTATTTGTTCCCATTACAATAAATGAGGGATGGAATTGAACTCAGATTCTATCCATTAGGAATGATTTAGTACTATCAAATCACATTCTTATCGGGGGAGGGAGATTATTTCCGTGAAAGTGAATAATTTAAATAAACATTGTTATTATTATTTTTTTATACAAGATAGAAATTCTATTCTAACTTAATCTAAGTGTATTTGTGTAGGAACGGTAAAACTCCCTCTTTAAAACTTGAATCCTAGCCTTCTCCCTCACTCCACCCAAAAACACCTCACAAGCACTTATAAACTATTAGAAATGTATTATTTGTCCCATTACAATAAATGAGGGATAGAATTGAACTCAAATTCTATCCATTAGGAATGGTTAAGTACTATCAAAACACATCCTTATGAGTTTCTCAAAAAATAAAAAATAAAAATAAAAACACATCCTTATGAGAAGAGGGAGGTTCTTTTTGTGAAAGTGAATAATTTCTCCTCAAATAAAATTCTTTAAAAAAAAAAAAAAGAATTGTTTTTGTTTTACTCAGGAATAGATGTTATTAAGTTGGGGCACCGCCAACTAGCTAGCTGGCCAAAGAGATGCAAATACAAAAGAAGTTTTGTCTTCCAAAAAGGAAAAGATAATGGTTTTGCCCATTGTGGTGCTATGATAATGAAATACAAACATTTCAAACTCTTTTTATGTAGAAAAGCTCTAGATTCCCTACCAGTCGATTTCTTGTCCGAATTGCTTTATAATTCTTGCTTTCTTAATTTTCAACGTGTCGAGCAATTAGCAAAGGAGATTGTCGATTTAGAAAAAATGTGCGATATGCCGCAAGTAAACACAATTGAAGATGTCATAAGTTTGAACAAAGAATTTTTCTCCAAAAAAACAAAGAAGTTTGAACAAAGAATTGAATAGACTAATATATCGTTTATCCACAAAAAGTCAAAGATGACCAATATATTATAGACTAATATATCGTTCATACGTTTCCTTAGGGGAAGTGATAGAAGTTTGATTCCTGAAAAATATCCAAGTCATAAACGAAGGATTCAAAACTAGTTACTAGTAGAGATCTCAGCACACGTTTATCAATTAATTCAACGATTTGCTTGACCTCACCTTTTCAAGCCAACTGTGTTGCACTAATTTTTGATATTTTCAAAGATCATATCTGTAAAAATTTACCAATTCAATCAATTAATTAATGGTCTCACTAGCACCCGGAATCAACATGTGGCATTCAAATATTTATGGAACATAACGTTGTTCTAGAAAGCAAACTTGCATTCTATCTATATATTCATCGCAAACCGAATTAACGTCTCAAACATGAGTTGGTATATACGTGTATCCAATAATGTATCTACATTTTTACATGAGGTGGACTCAATAATAAATTTTCTCTTCAAACACTTATCTTAGTAATAAACTTTATTAGTTATAAAACTCACTTTTATGTGAAAGGATAAACACATATATTGAATATATGATCTGATGCAGCACGTCACAATTTAATAAACTAATGTGGTGTGTCACATTCACATATATATTAATTAGCCATAATGTCCTTCATGTACTTTTAGAATCCGGACGATGATCACATATTCATATATAGATACAGATATGTAGAATTCCCACAATATCAAATCTCTCATGTGGCCAGGAGATAGTCCCAAATCAGTGTCACAATCAAAATCATCCTCTTCCATGTGTGTATTACTATTGACAACATGGGATGCGATCATGTGCAATCTTTTGCCGCCTGTGGATGCTGCCCAACATAATTCCTCCACGTAACCCTAATTACATTCAAAACCCTATCGATGTTCCCTATGTGATTTAGTACGTGGAACAATCACCACCTTCCATATGTCACCCATCCCTTTAGAAAGTCCATCTCGGAGTTATGACGTGTTGGGATTTTTCTTGCGGCCGCCCCCATTAAATTTCCATCCATGCCATTTCTAACCATAAGTTTTGTCAACACAATTTTTGTCACGGTTTTAAGAGCATTCGCATTAAAAGGATGTACAGCACAGCATAAGGGTTAATTTTTGACCAATCAATCCCAAAAGTAGTTCATTTCAACTTACATATGCATTGTAAAAGATGTATTTTTGCTACAATATTTGTACAAAAATACAAAAATATTATTGTTTTGCATTTCATTTTTTTTTTCCTTTACATTTTTAAATAAATGAAGGAATAAAGTAAATGGTGGTTGCGGTATATAAGAGAGAGAAATAGTTAAAAAAAGATTAATATTTTAATTAAATAAAGTTTAAAATGAATAAATTTGATGCAAGTGTTTTAAAAAGTGGTTAAATAAAAACAAAATAGACAAAAATATTTGTATAAACTAATGTTAATGCTCTACTATAGCGAATCAACGTGAAAAGAATAGATAATCACTAGATGTATCAAAATTGTGACAACTCTCTATTCCCCAAGGCAAGGAGAAAATACTTCATGCATTGGATGCATTTTTTCTCTCTCTCATATGGAGGTGGATCCCACACATGTGAGGTCCACCTCCATGTGAATGGGAGAAAATATGTATTTGAAGCATGGTATAACACATCTAAGAGCATTCACAGTTGGACTTGCAAATACCAAATGTAAGCATATTTTAGCATTAAGGTCCAATCTATCTCAATAGCCGGAATGTATGATAGTACTGTAGCACTATGCCAAAATATTATATTAATATTTTATTCCTGCTTTTCTCTCTCATCTCTCTTCTCTCTTTGTCTTTCTCTATCTCTCACTCACTTTCCTCTCTTTCTCCCTCTTCTCTATCATCTCTCCGTTTCTCCCTCATGCTACTGCCATTCCCTCATGCTACTGCCATAGTCCAGACTCTAGATTCAGTCTACAAGCAATGGAGTTTCACCGTGATCATCAACCTAGTCTTAAACCCATATCAAAACTCCAGTCCACAATTAATGGAGCTCCACCATGATCATCACCCACAAGAATTGCAGAGAATAGCCATCGTCTTTGCCATATAGAACCCAGATTTGTTCTCCAATTCCACCAGTGGAGATCGGCGTGGTGGCGCGGTTGAGTTGGAGATCAGCGTGTTGGGTTTCTAGATCGGCAAGATTGGTGGTGGTGGGTTTTTAGGTTCGGCGTTGTGGTTGTTGTCAACGAGATCAGCGGTGGTGGCTGATCTCTGGTGGTGGGTTTTTGCGTTCAACTTTTTTTTTCTTTGTGGTTATTATAGTGGTTGTTTCTTGTGGTTGTTGGTTGGGATTTTTGACGGTTTATTTGTATTTTTTTTTCTCTTGGTGGTTTTTGTTGTGGCTGTTTCTTGTGGTGGTAGGTTTGGTAGTTTTTTTTTATTGGGTTTTGGTGGTTGGCATGGCAGTGATGTGGTGGTGGCTATTGTGGTTGTGGTGGTGGTTGCTAGCTAGTGGCGTGGTGGGTTTATTGGGATGTGAGTGACAGTGGTTGTTAGAAAAAAAAAAAAAAAAAAAAACTTGGTGGTGGTTGGATTTTTAATTTATATTTTACGGTGGTGGTGATCTTTTAGACCTAGAAAAATGAAGATGAAGAGAGACTGAGGGAAAAGACAGAGAGAGGAGAGGAAGAGATAGAAAGAGGTTGTGAAATTAATATTTTAATGAATAGATTATGTAAATAAGAAATGAAATATTAAGTGTATTATAAAATAGTATGGTATAATTGATAAAGTAATTTTTTAAAATGGTAAAATAGAATAAGATAATGAGAATGCCACAAGAGAAGTCAATTGTATTCTTAAAAGTTGTATTATTCCAAAAGGGGATATCAGTGCATTACACGTGCGCACGAGTAGTGTACAAAGAGTGTATACAGCTGTGAAGTGGTGGACACGTACGAATAGTGTCTAAATGACAAGTAGGACCCAAAATGAACGTGAGTTTGAGCTAGCTAGAATGGTGAGGTTTGCGTGTCAAAAGGCTAGGAGGGGAGGGGAGGGGGCACTTATTTTATAAAGCAAGCTGTGGGTCGAGGGACAGGCTGGCATACCCACGTGAATTGGTTGGAGAGTTTTGACAATCTAAATCACACGTGTGTGGTTGTGTTTTTGTGAATTTAATTTAACCAAAAAGCAATATACCCTCCTGAACCAGCCGTTACCTTACCCACCCAGTTATTGATGAGATAAGTACAGTCTTCTATTCATTCTTATCCTATAACTATTGTTTATTATCATTAAGTATTTAAGTTCACACACATATATGGACCCGGTTTACGATAAATACATTAAAGCCGACATGATGTAGACACATAACAATTAAACTTATTTTTAGTGTTTTAATGTATTGGACTCATACACATAACAACTAAATTTATCTTTAGTGTTTTAATGTATTAGACCCGACATAATACAAACACATGTTTAATTTTTGCTCTATGTACTGTCTGAATCATGTTGCATTATATAATAGTAAAGTGCCGTAGGAAAATAGAAAGATTGTTAACGCTGAGCTGTGAGATATGTTATAGTTTTTATACTTATTACTTCTTCTCTACTTAATCATGTAATTTCTGTTAACAGTTTAAGTTAACTAAAACTCCCATCGTCTTAGACTGATTTTTATTAGAAAATAGGTACAACTGTCAAAATTATTTGATATATGAATTTCAGCAATGTGTGATAGATAGGACTTTTGAGTTTTAAACAATTTTTCTTTGATAAAGACGTTGATGTTATAACCTTGAAAATTGAAATAACATGCTATACACAGAAGTTTTATATTCAATTACTAGGTTTAAACCCATATTTGAATTTCTTTAATAATAAATTCATATAAGGTATATATAAACTAAGATTTGTGACAACATGGATGTCGTAGGCTCGCGTAGGAGAGTATAAGTTAAACATAATATATAGATGGTAACAAAAATCATTGGCGATGATGAGTGCATGGCGTATGGGCATGTGTAAAGGCATTCCTTGGATAAGCTATATTAATTAAGGTGGGTATACGTGGAAAGCAAACTAAAAGTGAGCAATAAAGTGAGTGCACGCAACAGAGAGTGATGGAAACTTAACGCAACGCAGCGCGATGCAAACCAACGCTGTACACATGCAGCTCGGTCTATTATGGCTTCATCTAATAACAATATCGAGAAAACTACGAGAGAGTGAGTTTAAACTTTTGATATGGGGTTTTACCTAAAATTTGGCAAAGGGATACAAACCCAGAACTCTCAGACTTATTAAAAAAAGGCAGATCTTATCTAACTCTAAATCAAAAAAATACAAGGCTCTACCGCAATGACAGGTTAATAACTCATCGACGGTGGCCCCGACTTGAGTGATGAACAATACGGACTATCACTAATGAGAAAAATAGATGGGGGCCCAGGCCAGGCCAGGTCTGCCTAGTGCTCAGGAATCAGGAGCTGCGTACACTTGCATATTGCACACCTGAGATTCTAACAAGTGTGAGGTTCGATTCCCAACGTATATTGTCCAAAAAAACAACCACAAATTAAGGTCACGTGTTGCACGGATAGGATAGGTTGGTCATGGGGTGGGCTGGACTGCCATTATTAGGCTGTGCCTGTTGCGGCCTTGGTTAGTTGGGCTGGCTCACCTAATTTGGTCGATGACAAGTCATTGGTGATGGGATCCGAAAATTTCGGTTCGAGTAGCGGGTATCTTGTTTGAGAAGCTGACGACTCTGACTGGAACGATGCCTTTCCGTCTTGTTTGCAATTTTGTAGATCCGACGAGATTTCTGCCAAGTTTAATAGAGATTTCAACCAATTTGGTGAAATCTATGTTAGATTCAATGAGATTTCAATTGATTTGGTGAGATCTCTATTAGATCTAGTAGAGATTCTCGCTTTATTGTGAATGAACAATATCAGTTGATTTAACTAAAGAAAATTTGTACTATGGAGACTGCAATCAAATGAAGTAGTAGTAGATGGCGAGTCTTCAAGTCTCCTGCCCAACATGGTTGAATCGAGTGATGTGTCGCCTCCAAACCCAACAACTCCGACCAATAGACTCCCTATTTATATAAAATATTACAACACTTTTTTGTTCCCTTACTAATTCAATAGTTACAACAATGGAGGTGGAAAATTTGAAACATCAAATGTAAACAACACTAGGATCTCAATTGTAATAAAATACTTTTAGCATCACTTATTTACATTTTAGAGATACAATGTGTAAGTCATCCCACAAAAGTAGCACAAAAAAGCTAGGGATTGATTGTTAGTACATAGATAATCTAGTTGTTGTCCATATATGGCTTGTTCAAAAATTTCCTTTCTTATGAAGTTGTTGTACCCTTTCTCTTTTTTCAATTTTATAGTTGAAAAAATTATAGTTGGAAGAGGACGAATTTGAATCTTGATTGTTTTCATGGGAAGTACTAAAAAGTATCAGTTGTGTTGAGATCTTTTGTTAGAGTTATTGTACCTTGATGTGCCATGATTTTGTGAGTAGTAAATAGTTAAGTTGCACATAGTAAACAACTATTTTACAAAGAAGGACATAAGGAACATGTATATTGTGTATTGGATTCATTTAGGAAGTAGGACCGTGAAGCTCAAATACTTGGTGAATGAATGCGGCATAGAGGTATTGTAGCTATTGTGCATACAAGTAACATTTATCACAGAATTTAGATATTGTGGTCGAATTTCATCCATGTAATAAGTGTGTGGTATATCAAACACAATAGAAAGATTGATATTAGTAGCTCAATTTAGGAAACAAGCCTGAGGTTGAGTTTTGCATTAGCTTTAAACTTTTAGTTTCTATGTACATCTTTTTAAAACCTCATTTTTTCTCACATTTTTAAATTTTTTCAACGTATAAGAATACTTTGACACACTTTCATTAAAAAGCTAAATAAGTTATTCCCAAACAGACCCTTAGTATATTAATTTTCTTATAATCGAATTCTAGTTTAAATTGTAAAAAGCTATCTAACTCAATTGGTTTACAACTCTAGATCCATAATTATCGAATTGTTTTTTTTATTAAAAAAATCCAATTTAAATTTCAATAGCAGTGGTACTACAAGAATTTTTTTATTATTATTATTGTAATGAAAAATTGTTACAATAATATTAGAGTTTTTGTAATAGTTAATGCGAAATATTGTAATAAAATTTTAGATAATAAGTTCTTGCAAAAAGAAAAAAAAAAAATCATCGTGATTTTTAAGTTATTGCAAAAAAAAATTTGTAACGTAATCACATTAATAATTTATCACTTTTAAGCTATCACCAGATGTCATAACTTATTTTTGATTTAGTCATGGTCCAAAAAATAAAAAATAAAAAGAGAGCTAGAGCTGCAAGGTGTTTCCATTAGTCCATAACTATGGTGACGTCTGTCTCAAACCCCAACCTCCCCACTCTATAAAAACACCCACACCACCACGACATCTTCCTTCAACTATCACTTCTTGTTCAAGTTGGCCTCTTGCCACCTCTCTATTTTTTCATTAACACCATGCAAGTTTTCTCATTATCACCCCTCTTTGCAATTTTTCATTCTCAGTTTGTCATTCTTATACCATTACTATTCTGTTCTTTGTTGCTGCTCCTACCCTTCGTCCAATGGCGCCACCCCAGACACAAACGCTTACCCCCTGGTTCAATGGGTTGGCCATACATAGGAGAGACTCTCAAGCTCTACACTGAAAACCCAAATTCCTTCTTTTCCAACAGGCAAAAACGGTACACAAAATCACACATAGGGCCCCCCCAGATTCTCATTTCTATGTTGACCCTTTTGTTCATAGCTAGTTCCTATACAGAAACTAATTAAGTAAAATAAGCACACCCAGAAAGAGTAAAAATTGTCTTTTTTACTAGTAAGTTCTGAATAGTTTTTTATGGTCCATTTGTGCAGGTATGGAGATATATTTAAGACCCACATATTGGGATGCCCCTGTGTGATGGTTTCAAGCCCAGAAGCTGCAAGGGTTGTGTTAGTGAGTCGAGCTCATCTATTCAAGCCAACTTATCCACCAAGCAAAGAGAAAATTATAGGGCCAGAGGCTCTCTTCTTTCATCAAGGGGCCTACCATTCAAGGCTCAAGAAGTTGGTCCAAGCTTCCTTTATGCCCTCAGCAATAAGAGGGTCAGTCTCGAAGATTGAGCATATTGCTCTCAAGCTTATCCCAACATGGAACAATTGCACCATTTACACCTTGCAAGAGATGAAGAGGGTATACCCGTTTGTTACACTTCCTGTTTTATAAATATATATTAGCTTTTTTTCTTTTTTTTTTTGGTATGACTTTTCACATTAGAATTCTATTAGGTTTATTCCTATTTTTTGGTCTCTTCAGTACGCCTTTGATGTGGCAATGATTTCGGCCCTCGGTGACCAACATGACTTAGAAATGGAAGGAATAAAAAATTTGTATCATTGCCTTGAGAAGGGCTACAATTCCATGCCTCTAGATCTACCGGGAACTCCTTTTCGCAAAGCAATGAAGGTAATAACTAATAGTCCTACATTGCTTTAAGAACATAATTTGTACCATATGTTGTGATAATGTAAGATAAGGTTTATATATATTTCTAAAATGGGGTTTTGTTTTTTTATAATAATTTTATATTTGCTAATGTTATATAAGGCAAGGAAGCTTCTGAATGAGGATTTGAGAAGAATAATAGAAAAGAGAAGGGAGAGTGGGAAACATGGTGGAGGCTTATTAGGAATATTATTGGGAGCCGAAGACGAGAAGCATAATCAGCTTAGTGATTCTCAAATTGCTGACAATATAATAGGAGTCATCTTTGCTGCTCATGATACAACTGCAAGTGTCCTAACATGGATTCTAAAGTATTTGCACGATAATGGCAATCTCCTAGAAGCTGTGACGGTAAAATTTTCATTAGACCAAATTGGTATTTGTTTGTTCTTCAATTTTAGTCCAAATCTCTATAGATTTTTAGATTAGATTTTTGTTAAAATATGTGTGTGTCTTTTTATTTCCTGAAATGTATTTTTCCACACGGGTATATTTTAATATTCTTGGTTGAGGATTTTTGCTTCTTTTCAAAGCTTTCCCCAGTCATTTGTCTTGATAAAATAAATAAATAATGCAATGATAGGGAGAGATATTGTAGCAGTTGGGACCATTTGATACGTGTGTTTAAATAACTATTTTTAATTTTTTAAAAAATATGTGTGGACGAAAAAGTGTATAAAAATACGTATAATATTATTTAAAAGCTAAAAACATGTGTTTGAACTCGCTTACCAAACAGAGTCGAATATCCAAAAAAAAATAAGAGAAATGACCAATTTGGTAACATTATTCTAGTAACGTTATTTATATTTTTTGAAAATACGTATGGATGAAAAAAAAAATATAAAAATATGTGTAATATTATTTAAATACATATTTTTAATTTTTAAACAACATGTACCAAATAGGTCTTCTTTAAAAAACATGTGTTTGAACTCGCATACCAAATGGGGTCCAATATCCAAAACAAAACAAGAGAAATGACCAGTTTGATAATGTTGTTCTAGTAACATTATTTGTATTTTTTTAAAAATATGTATAAGTGAAAAAGTATGTAAAAATATGTGTAATATTGTTTAAATACATATTTTTAATTTTTAAACAACATATACCAAACAGGGCCTATTTGTTATATTTTTTAATGTTATGCATTGGCAATCAAATGTTTCAGAAGGAACAAGAAGGAATTCAACGCAAACTGTTTGAAGAAAATCGCGGGCTTACGTGGGATGATACTCGGCGCATGCCATTGACTGGCCGGGTATTTTTTTTTTATTTTTTTAATAATTAGCTTCTGAATGAGGATTTGAGAAGAATAATAGAAAAGAGAAGGGAGAGTGGGAAACATGGTGGAGGCTTATTAGGAATATTATTGGGAGCCGAAGACGAGAAGCATAATCAGCTTAGTGATTCTCAAATTGCTGACAATATAATAGGAGTCATCTTTGCTGCTCATGATACAACTGCGAGTGTCCTAACATGGATTCTAAAGTATTTGCACGATAATGGCAATCTCCTAGAAGCCGTGACGGTAAAATTTTCATTAGACCAAATTGGTATTTGTTTGTTCTTCAATTTTAGTCCAAATCTCTATAGATTTTTAGATTAGATTTTTGTTAAAATATGTGTGTGTCTTTTTATTTCTTGAAATGTATTTTTCCACACGGGTATATTTTAATATTCTTGGTTGAGGATTTTTGCTTCTTTTCAAAGCTTTCCCCAGTCATTTGTCTTGATAAAATAAATAAATAATGCAATGATAGGGAGAGATATTGTAGCATTTGGGACCATTTGATACGTGAGTTTAAATAACCATTTTTAATTTTTTTAAAAATACGTGTAGGCAAAAAAATATATAAAAATACGTGTAATATTATTTAAAAACTAAAAACATGTGTTTGAACTCGTTTACCAAACAGAATCGAATATCCAAAACAAAATAAGAGAAATGACTAGTTTGGTAACGTTGTTCTAGTAACGTTATTTGTACTTTTTGAAAATACGTATGGGTGAAAAAAATATATAAAAATATGTGTAATATTATTTAAATACATATTTTTAGTTTTTAAACAACATGTACCAAACAGGTCTTCTTTAAAAAACATGTGTTTGAACTCGCGTACCAAATGGGGTCGAATATCCAAAACAAAACAAGAGAAATGATCAGTTTGATAATGTTGTTCTAGTAATATTATTTGTATTTTTTTAGAAATATGTATAAGTGAAAAAGTATGTAAAAATATGTGTAATATTGTTTAAATACATATTTTTAATTTTTAAACAACATATACCAAACAGGGCCTATTTGTTCTATTTTTTAATGTTATGCATTGGCAATCAAATGTTTCAGAAGGAACAAGAAGGAATTCAACGCAAACTGTTTGAAGAAAATCGCGGGCTTACGTGGGATGATACTCGGCGCATGCCATTGACTGGCCGGGTATTTTTTTTTTATTTTTTTAATAATTGATAAATTTTAGAAATTTATAAATTTAATCATTTAACTTTAGTTGTAACATTAAACCCAAATGCTTGGAAGAGTGGAAAAAACCTTTTTTTTTTAATAATTTTTTTTATAGAAAGTTTTAACTTAAGACATCTGTTCTTGATTCTACTAACTGAAACTTATGCTATTTATTTATTTTGGATAAGATTAAAATAGGCCATTTTGCTTTTAAATAGATTTATTTGGTAACTCTAATTAAATATTACATATTTAAATATGTATACAATGTCATATTATTTAAAATTTTAAATAATAGTATTATTTAATCTCAAAAAAAATAAAATAATAGATATATTTTATTATATTCTCTTTTTAATTTTTAAGTGAAATGGTGAGAGTATATTCTATGATTCAAAATTTATTTATTTATCTAAAAATGTACATGATAATGCATTTTTAGATCTCTAATATTGAACAAAAATTTATGAAATAGATCAAGTTGAAATTGGAGATGGTCTTACTGCCTTCACACTCCATCAACATTAGTGGCAAATTAATTCTAGCTGTCAATTTGTTTTCTTAGTTAAAGTTCATCATGAGTCATGATAAAGTGAATTAATTTCAGGTGATTCAAGAAACACTAAGAACTGCAAGTATACTCTCTTTCACATTCAGAGAAGCCGTAGAAGATGTTGAATTTGAGGGCTACTTCATTCCGAAGGGTTGGAAGGTTCTGCCTCTCTTCAGAACCATTCATCACAGTGCTGATTTCTTCCCTCAACCGGAAAAGTTTGACCCTTCAAGATTCGAGGTAAGTAAGACTTTTCCTAGCGTACCAAAATGCCAGCCTCCCATAAAAACAACTTCTTAGCATATCTGTACCAAGATTCAAGAAGTGGGTCATACACAATGTTATATTCTATCTTGTTTTGGCAGAAATATAAGGTTGTCAATTGTTCGATTATCTTGAAGTGTCTTTTTCATTTCCATATAAATCTTCCTCTACTCAGACCATCTGCGCCTGAAATCTTTTCATGTTTCAGATCACGTGAGCTAGTTTTGTATGTTAGTAAAAAAAAAAAAAAAAATTTTGACTAATGGTAGTAAAAATTTTGTACCATAAACTAGTTTGGAAGTATATATTAAATCCTATTGTATAGTAAAAAATATAGAATATATTGTTTTTTTGGGTTATAGAGAAGACTTTAAAGAGATTCTGGCTTTGGTTTTTGTTTGTGTGATGGAACAGGTGCCACCAAGACCTAACACGTACATGCCGTTTGGGAATGGAGTGCATGCTTGTCCAGGAAGTGAGCTGGCTAAGCTAGAGACTCTCATTCTTCTACACCACCTCACCACTTCTTGCAGGTTCTCTCTCTCTCTCTCTCTCAAATTTCTTCGAGTTTATTAGTACAACCTTAAAAAGTGTTTGATACATGTACTTAAAAACTGAAAATTGTTGTCTAAAAACATGTGTCGAAATACGAAAGTGAAAAAATATATAAAAATACATCTAATGTTATTTAAAAATTGAAAATTGTTGTTTAAAAACATGTACTAAACACCCTAATCACTCACACTTTATCACAAATAGGGCTGCAATAATGGTCCATTTTATGGTACTAATTTCGTTTTGTAATAGTGGAAGATACTCATAACATAGCATCACATATTGTCAACCAGCTAGTATGAGTTCGTGGAAAAAGGTTGTTTGTTTTTGTCTTGGTTGACTATAGAGAGGGGGGTGGTTTCATGCTTTGATCAGTGGTCCATTTTGGGTGTTCCTTAGGCTATGGAAGTGGTCCTCAGTGGCTTTAAAGGCGAGTGAACATAAGTTTTTTCTTGTGAACAGGAAGAGTGGATGCCAAATTGCTAATCAAGCTTACAACCAAAAAAAAAAAAAAAAACCAAAGAATTGTTCACCTACATGTTTCTATACACGTGGCACACATGCAAGACATTTTAGTCAAACGTAACTCTTATATGACCTCTGCATGACATACAAATTAATTAAATTCTCTCAGCTTCATTGTCATCTGTCATCAGCTCAAAAACAGTATGACTGTATAACTGATCCACAAGATTCTTCATTATCGTTTATGAAATCCTTGTCTTCATGTCCATTTTACAATTTAATTACTACTACCATTAAAATTTCCTTATCTTCTTGTGAAATATTGTATCTTAAAAAAATACTAAGTATTTTAATAAATTTACTACTACCATTAAAATTTCCTTATCTTCTTGTGAAATATTGTATCTTAAAAAATTACTAAGTATTTTAATAAATTTATTGAAATTAATCTAAATGATTTTGCACTGGTTACAGGGAAGACATATAGTTTATTTTAGGCAAGATGCCCACTTATAGAATAATGGGCATCTTAAGCTTAATGATAGACACATTTTGACTGCAATATATAGCAGAGAAATTCTTTGTGCTCTCATTTTCAAGAAACTAAATGGGAGTGTTAATTAGATTTTGACTCTACCATCTAAGTCTCTTAATTTTAATTAGTTTTAGACTTCATTATATGGTCCATCTAAGCCTTTAAGTTTTAATTAATGAGTTCTGTTAATAGATTGTTCTTAGGATAATTGTTAATAAACTATTTTATAAAAGTTTTGATCTCTACTTTTATTGAAATATAAAAACTTGTCAAAACAATTAATTCATTTGTTCTTTTCTCATAAAATTTTTCTAAATATACTTCATAAATTAATGTCCTTTAAATGTTTGTTAGCTTTTCCCGTAATTAATTAGTTTTAGATTCTATCATTTACATTTCCCAATTTTTTTTAGTTCTACATTTTATCATCCGAGTCTCTCTACTGGGCAGAACTATTATGGTCCATCTAAGCTGCCTATTAAATAAAGAATCAATGCCATAATAGTACTACCAAATAACATTGGTTTTTTATTGTGTAGAACTATTATGGTCCATCTAAATCTCAAGAAATTATAATATATTTACGGTGGACTACGTCATTTAACCATCATTTTACTAAAAGACTCCTACTTGTTTAAAATCGTTGAGTCAAAAAAAATTTTTTAACAAAAAATAACTATTGATTTAGCAATTTTAAATAAATGAGAGTTTTTTAGTAGAATAATAGATAAATTGCGTGGTCTACTATGAAGGCCGTATAATTTCTCATAAATCTCATAGTGTGGGTTTGGATTCAGCGTTTCCGCTGAATCCTGCGTTACGTTTTTCTCTCCTTTTTTTTTTTTCACACGTTTTAGGGAGACAAAATTTATTGTTCATGAAACAAATGTCATTGTTCACGCACTGTTCATAGGACCTACAGTCACTTTATTCAGAAAAAAAAAATATTTAAAAATAGGTCTCACAGTACTATTCACACATTTAAAAATTATTTTGCTACAGTGTTTTCAGTTTTTAGTTTTCAGTTTAGGAAAAATAAGTTGTATCCAAACGAACCCCTAATTTAACCCTAGTAGAAAGAACTATGTATCATTTTTTTTTTTTTTTTTTTGTGCTGAGAAAGAACTATATATTATTGTCCATCTAAGTTGCCTTGTTTTAATTAGTTTTAAATTATATCGTCTAAACCTCTCAGACATTGATTTCCAAATAGGTAAGACTAGTTTCTCAAAAAATAAAAATAAAAAAACAAAAAATAAAAGGTAAGACTAGTATGATCATGTCACAACTAATAGTATGGGTTTGGATAGCACATTAAGTTGCGGCACGTTTTCAATTTCACGTTTTCTCCCTTTTTTTTTTTTTTTGCCGGCTTTTTTGACTTTGGGGGACAAAATTTACTGTGCATGTACTGTTTATGCACTGTTCACGCAATATTTAATATTAAAAGTGAGTCCCACAATACTATTCACACATTTAAAAATTATCTTGCTACAGTGTTTTCAGCAACAATCAATTTTTAGTAACTTTCAACAACAATAAATGCTATCTAAACAGACCAATAGTCCCAACCGCCATGTTGCTTTTTTTTACCATAAGTGAAAGGGAAGAGATTGAACATAAGTTTTTATATGGGAGAAGACCCTACGAAGCTCCTCCCAGCCCAATCAAGAGGGAATTATATGTTTTGGAAACATGCTGAATTTTTTCCAGTCCAATCATTTTTTTTTTTTGGTAAACAGTCCAATCACCCTTTAAATTTAGGAAAAAAAAACGTTTTAGATTCCAATGGTCTGGGTGGATAATAGATATTCTCCAATTCCAATATCAAATCCAATTACTCATATCTCTATTCTCTAAATTTAACATTAGCCGTTGGATCTACTATGTTGGAGATACGGATCACAGCCCAGTAAAAGGGACACAATTTGCCAGTTGCAGAAACGAGTACAAATGTCTTTGTGTCCTAGCTAAATGTACGGGTCTCCTTAACACCACAACTTTGCTTTGCACTTTTACACCCAGTCGACAATACCTGCCTATGCACAAATTTCAAATTTGCTCTTTTTTTTTTTCTTTCTTCTTTTTGGGGAGGGGAGGGGCCGGGGCCGGGGTGAGGAAATCAATTGGTGCATAAAAACAATATAATTCATAACAAATTTTACCATTGTAATACAAATAGCTAATAATAGATAATAAAGTAGTGGTAATAAATTCAATAAGAGTTGATAATATTTTGTCAGCTTAATCATTGTGAAATTTATTAAGAAAATGATTGCGTCGGTAATATTATTAGGGAAGAATTGAGAATGGTGAGTATGAACTTTATAGAAAATGTTAACGAGTGCCTTTAAGACATTGATTAATAATTTATTTAAAGAAAGTTTTTATAGGAAATGAAAAAAAAAAAGTAATTAATATTTTGATAATTTTTTTCATTTTTCATTAAAGTGGTATCAAAACTTTTTAAAATGAACTATTAACTAGCATGACCCAAGATTTATTTTGAAAAAAATATCTGACTTATGATATTAATTCCCTAATAAATATTATTTATAAAAAACAGTTTTTTAATGAAAAAAAAAAAAAAAAAAGCAACAACAACAACGAATATTGAAGCTTAAAAATCTAGTTTTTTAATGAAAAAAAAAAAAAAAAGCAACAACAACAACGAATATTGAAGCTTAAAAATCTGTGCAATTTATGTTATTTTATGTGGTTGCATCCGGTCTGAGCTCAGCTAATACAAATGCTTCTTTAGTTTTGTGTGTGTGTGTGTGTGTGTGTGTGGATACAGAGGGCGTTTAATACAAATGCTTCTTTAGTTGTGTGTGTGTGTGTGGATACAGATACAAATGCTTCTTTAGTTGTGTGTGTGTGTGTGGATACAGAGGGCGTTTCATTTATTATAATATGAGACTAGTACCTATGGCTAGATACCATATGAATAGCTAGCTAGATACAAAAGGGTGCAATTTTGCAAGGGACAGTTAAAATTTGAACACTTAAAAAAGTCCCCTAGTTCATGCTTTTTCACAATCAAGGTTGGGGGGAAAAATGTTGATATTTCTGTTTGAACTAAAAATTAAGCCCAACAATTTCAAAAGTTGAAATGTTGTTTCTTACTTTCTTTTAATTGTAATCTCATATGTTTGGCTTTATTTAGGTGGCAAGTTGTAGGAGACGGGAATGGTATACAATATGGCCCTTTCCCTGTACCCAGACAGGGTTTGCCTATAAAAGTTGTCCCAAGGAACAAGAAATGAACCTTGAAGAGCATTGAGTGTGTTTTGAGTTCTTGACAAAAATCGAAATGTTATCCAGTGGGTAAAAAGAAAAACACATCTCCCTATTGAGAGTTTCTCTGTTTCTTCTTCTTTTTATTTTTTAATTTATCATTTCTCCATTTTTCAATTGTATTTGCAAACTTTCTTGTTAGGATTTAGTCTAGTATGTAGGATGAATGGGTCAGTGTCAAATGCATTATTAATCTTTGTGTAACATATATCAAAATCCCCTTCAACAAGAGTAATTGTTTTTTGCATTTTGTGAATCTGAGAAGATCATGGTTTTGAGGATCAAAGGTGTGTGGTCTTGAATTTGGATCAAGTAACAGTCACGTTCTTAGATATTTTGCTTTCCTCTCTCTCTTTTTATGGTGCACAAGGTTTCAGTGACAACCTTGGCTAAAATAAGGTCCAAGCTCACATAATGTTGTTACCCAAATAAGGCAATCATTGCAGAGCACGTGGCTAAACTCCATGGATTGGTGGCTGCTGTGGCATACTAAGGTTCCACGTTGGTCTGTGTCTCAGCACAATATATTGGTCTACGTGGATACCTAGCAATGTCCAGTACTCCATTTAAACCCAAAAAAGATTTCATCGAATAGATAAAAAGAAACGTGAGGAAGGAAGGAAACACATTAAAATGAGATTAAACATAGTCCAATTATGTACTATTTATTGGTAGATGTCTTTGTATCCTTGGGAGTTGGGACCACAACTTCTCACATTTAGAGGTTTTGTCATGACTCATGACTCAGAGAAAGCGTTAGCAATGTGGGACTCAGGAATAGGTCACATCACATCACATTTAGAGGTTTATTATCTGAGGAAGGGTTATAACCAAACTCTACCTAATATTATCTCCAAAAAAAAAAAAAAAAAAAAAAAACTCCACCTAATAAACATCTGATGCAGAAAACCAAACTCTACCTAATATTATCTCCAAAAAAAAAAAAACTCCACCTAATAAACATCTGATGCAGAACTCAACGCAGGGTTGCACAACATGCTTATCCAATCAAATTTCATACAAATTCGGAGTACCACATGTTTGTTTACTACAATTCTTCAAAATCATTTAATAATCCTTAAGATTGTTTTGGATTATGCATTCGATCTGTAGATTCACACATAAAACCACTGCCAATCATAATCAATTAACTGAGGGTAGAAAAGTCTCATGACCGTTACCAAATTAAATCACCTCCAAATTCTAGAAAGATTTTCTTATTTCTAGATAAATGATTTGGGAACTACATAGGAACACAGACTGTGGCACCATTGTTCTACTCGTGTGCATGTTTTATGAAATGAAGTGTATATATAAAAGTACCTAGATCATCATATCAAATTCTCAGTTACTACAAAATTCAGCAGAGCATTCAATATAATAACCACAAAATTCGGCATTCCATATGGGCAAGCATGTCCACAATAAATTAATTTTCATTAGTAAGACAAGGGAACCCATTGCTACAAATATTGAGAATATGATGTTGAACAGATCTGCAAATGACACCAAGACCTTTCTTTTTCTTGTTTTTTGGTTGAATGATGGAATCAGTATTTTGTTTTAGTTTTAATAATAACAAAATTTAGAAAAGAGAAGAGACTTTATGAATACAACTTATACAAGATGTAAACAAGGGTTTATCTGCACAGGACAGGACCTTTCAAGGAATACAACAAAAGCTAAGTATAATCATTCCATATACTAGAGCTGAAAGATATATAACGAAACCATTATTAAGTGTCTCGGACTTATTCGCTATACCTGAACTCGTCTATGAACTATCATGAGGACAAACACATCAAAGGAAAACCAAATCTAATTAAGGCAGCCTGGAAACACATGAAACCAAAATGGATTACCAAATGGCACAAGTAAAAATCATGTCAAAAGTAGAGCACAACCGTACATCCAACTTTGAGAAGTATTGCAGAATGGGAAAACCTGCAGAGGTCACTGCATTTTTATTTTACTATACCAAGAAATTAAGAAAAAACATGGTCAAGCCAGCCTGCCATCACACACATAAACTTAAAAAGAGAAGAAACGACAGGATACCAAAGAAAAAAGAGAATCTGGATATCCCAAGACAGAAACATTGGTAGAAATAAGGAGCCAAAATAGGACCAGCTAATCCTTGTCTTTAAGTGCATGAAATCGAAAACCATTAAAAGTACATCAAAGAAAGTGGTTTTTTTAGCTTGTCATAAGAAGAAAACCCCCATGCAAGATTATAAGTGTTCATTATGAGGCTCTTGTAATTTACTGTGTCTGAAATGTCTGGTGCAAAACAAAGCTTATTTCACATCAGATGAGTTGGCTTACATGTGCGCTAGGTGGCTTCCACAATACTAGATCTTTCTCTTTATGGACGTTTTGAGTCCCACATTGCCAGTCAACACACCTTGTCAAATGCTAGTATGTGGGGTTGCCATTTGCTGATACGGAGGGTTGATTTGCAGGCCGGTTCATGCAATAAACATGAGGTCTCTGCCAGGTGCATTGTGCTTTATAACTAGATAATACTCATATGTTGGAAAGTTTTCCTTAACTAAAGAAACAATGCAACCTTCCAGTGTAATCTGTTTTATTGGTAAGCATTCACGCACCCAATGGGGTGTGGAACTTACAACGTGACACACCACCTCCCTGTGACAAGGGGAGGAGGTTTTATTTAAGCTAAAGCTCATTGGTGTAGTGTAAGTTTTCCTATCGTTGAACACATTAGTCATTGGAAAAACTAAAAGGTAACTCAATTTCTAACATAGGGAAACTTTAAACAGGCTTGATCATAAGATCTGCAAAAGTTGTGTAATCTACCAAACAAGAAATGGAAAGGACAATCTATCAGATAACATATGAAAAGGACAATCAACAAAGGGTATTAGGCTATGTAGAGCATGGTTTTGTGTTCAATCGATCCGGTTTGGACCCGACCCAACTTGGGAGCATTATGATTTTAAATAGGTTTTTTTTGTGAGGCTTAGGCTGATAGGAGTTTTTTTTTCCCCTTTTTGGGGTTTTATATATTGTCGCTTCAGAATTAGGGTTTGAAGTATTGTAAACTGTCTCTGTATTATTCTCTCTAACATAGTGAAAATTGTTGCGACTCCATGGACATAGCCCTATTGGTGAACCAAGTAAATCTTTTTGTCGTGTGAGTGTTCTTTGTGTGTGTTCTTCTCTATTTTTGCTTCTAACAAGTTTTGGGAATTAGACTCAATTCCCTTCAAAGGGTCCAATACATAATCAATTAAAAAAGCAACAAGATGTGGATGTATCAAACTCGGACAGAGACTTGAAGTCACCTCATTGGCACTGTATCCTATAGATATTATGACTGATAGGATATGCAGGTACAATCAACAAAGGTTGTTTCAGTCAGTAGCGAAAGGAGATCATGAAATGCTTATTTAATCTGTAGCAATCACAAGACAGCATACTGAAAGATAATCAAGGAAGGATCAAAGCATATCAATTAAATAGCAACAAGATGAAATGTATAAAGCGCAGATGGAGACTTAAACCCCGTTCAATGGCCAATACCCAACAGATAATAGACCTGGTCTAGCTGGTATCTCAAAAAATTTACTCATTGTCTTCATTATTTAAGGGGCGTATAACAAGAAAATTAACAAAGGGGAATTTTATAGAGCCATGCTTGTTGTTGATGTCTTTATTTTTCAAGCAGTCATGCATTTATGAAACCCTTCTCTAGAACAAAATAACTAGCAGTCTCTATATCTTTGAAGAAACAAAAACTATGTATTTAGATCCCAAACACTTGCGCAGCTGATTAATTGGATTAATTCAACAAGATAAGCGTATTCCAAACAAAAAATCCAACATGTAATTCAACCACAGTAATCAATCACGAAATCTAAAGCAACGATAATGAAAGTAGCAAAAACACACAAAGATTTTTGTAACAAAGTGGAAAAACAATGAACAACCTCTTCAATGTAAAAACCAATTCAGGTTCAGGGGATCCAACCCATATAGAAAAAGCAATTACAAATAATCTACTTCCAAACCTTTTGCAAAACTAAACTCAATATTGTACTCTCCGCAAATGCCCCATTTGTCTTCTCACCACATTGACTCAAGCTACTGTAGAATCTTTCTATGTGAATCTCTTTTACAAGTGAACCTCATCTGCAACCTAGAACTCAACAATAACAACCCACTATTGAGAATTAACTCACTCAGCATATGCACACACAACACACATACAATCCACATAAGTCAAAGTATCCAAATCAACCCCCCCCCCCCCCCCCCCCCCCCCCCCCCCCCCAGAGACTTGAAGTCACCTCATTGGCACTGTATCCTATAGATATTATGACTGATAGGATATGCAGGTACAATCAACAAAGGTTGTTTCAGTCAGTAGCGAAAGGAGATCATGAAATGCTTATTTAATCTGTAGCAATCACAAGACAGCATACTGAAAGATAATCAAGGAAGGATCAAAGCATATCAATTAAATAGCAACAAGATGAAATGTATAAAGCGCAGATGGAGACTTAAACCCCGTTCAATGGCCAATACCCAACAGATAATAGACCTGGTCTAGCTGGTATCTCAAAAAAATTTCTCATTGTCTTCATTATTTAAGCGCAGATGGAGACTTAAACCCCGTTCAATGGCCAATACCCAACAGATAATAGACCTGGTCTAGCTGGTATCTCAAAAAATTTACTCATTGTCTTCATTATTTAAGGGGCGTATAACAAGAAAATTAACAAAGGGGAATTTTATAGAGCCATGCCTGTTGTTGATGTCTTTATTTTCAAGCAGTCATGCATTTCTGAAACCCTTCTCTAGAACAAAATAAATAATAGTCTCTATATCTTTGAAGAAACAAAAACTATGTATTTAGATCCCAAACACTTGCGCAGCTGATTAATTGGATTAATTCAACAAGATAAGCGTATTCCAAAAAAATAATCCAACATGTAATTCAACCACAGTAATCAATCACGAAATCTAAAGCAACGATAATGAAAGTAGCAAAAGCACACAAAGATTTTTGTAATGAAGTGGAAAAACAATGAACAACCTCTTCAATGTAAAAACCAATTCAGGTTCAGGGGATCCAACCCATATAGAAAAAGCAATTACAAATAATCTACTTCCAAACCTTTTGCAAAACTAAACTCTATATTGTACTCTCTGCAAATGCCCCATTTGTCTTCTCACCACATTGACTCAAGCTACTCTAGAATCTTTCTATGTGAATCTCTTTTACAAGTGAACCTCATCTGCAACCTAGAACTCAACAATAACAACCCACTATTGAGAATTAACTCACTCAGCATATGCACACACAACACACATACAATCCACATAAGTCAAAGTATCCAAATCAACCCCCCCCCCCCCCCCCCCCCCCCCCCCCCCCCCAAAACGCTTAAATTCCTAATGTCCTTATCAGGGCCCACATTGTATTGCAATGCCCCCTAGTCACATGGTGTTATTAGGTTGGCTCTGATACTATTTGTTACAACCTGAGAAAATGCTAGTCATATCTATGCTATACTACAAAAGGACAATTCAAGTTACAATTGAGACCCCAAGTAATCACTTTATAACCCAGTTTATCCAAGTAAATAACTAATGTGAGACTCAGCACGTGCCCGCACAACACTCACTTATCCAATCCAATCCACATATTTTAGACTATCACATCAACAATCTTGCTTGAGTGAGAGTGAAGCGAAGTTTCTGCCTACTTCAATGTTTCATTTGAGCAAGTCCCAATTTTCGCTTGAGCGAAATTCTTTGGTCTTTAGATTTTCAATCAGCTCATTGATAGACTTCTAACATAATTCAAATACATCAATTCCAACCCTCTGACACTAGTTTTGTCATATGGACTTTGCCAACATCTAGAACCTAGCAGTCTTCTCTTTCAAAGTCATGAAAAGAACCGGAAAAAGAGGAAGCCTAACAAATGCATACTTGATCTTCCCTTAGGTCCCTGCAATGTCTTCCAGGTGAACCATATTGACATTCATGGGTCATATGATGAAAGTTTGCTGTGAATGACAACTTATTTTCTGTCATCTTCTCAGCCAGTGGAGCTAATTATGAGTTCTCACAAATGGATTCACTTCTGATGCCCTTATTTTTCATGCCACTCATTCATCAATATATAATCATTTTAGGTCCACTAATTTCATGGACATTAAATGACTCGACTAACCAGCATCTATAAACCAAACTTGCAGCTAGTTCTATGATCGTTGTATATGATACAGAGTCTGACAGGTAAATATAGACGGTACAATTCTAGAAGATCTATACTGCTTTGAAACTTTTATAAAAAACAACACTTTTCTAGATTGTGGATTTGGATTGAGGAATCTGGATTGTTGTTCTTAGGGTACTAGTGAACTATGGTAACTCCACTTAAATAAAATAAAAGGTGAATTATGTTAACTCTGTGACAATCAGACCACATGCTCATATAATTTTTCCACTTCAACTTCATTAAGGTTAATTCTATAGGTTATCTTATCCTTTTCTTTTTTATTGCTAAGTTACAAGCACCTAATGAGTCTTGAACCCACAAACTCACCCTCCACCTAGAACTTATAGAGGGAGGAGGAGCCAATTGAGCTACAGCTTATTAGCTTATCGTATCTTTGATCTTTGATGTCCCTTTAAGAATCAGCAATCAAATATGAAAAAAGAAATGGTCAAAGGTCAGTATTCTGTCTTTAGCATCCAATGATTTTCACTCTTCCGTGCATCAACTAGTCCTTTATGAAATTAATTTCCTGAGGCCCCACCAAGTATTGAGTACAAGCCCAATTCCACAGCCATAAACACAACCCAAGCTGGGTAGACCATGGTTAAGCTCACTCAATTTATGTCCAAAATTCTTGTTGGAGAGCAGTTAACACCTGTTTGACCTGTACCTCAATGGCGCCAATTGATCAAAACTTGTTTCTTAAGTGCGTCTCTCTTATATTACTTTAGCAGGCACACCAAAGCTTACACAACGCACTTATAGAGACTTCAGACATAAACGTAATTGCTAGCACATGGCCAAGTGAAACTGAAGAACTCAAAAGGCATAACAGAGAAGAACCATAGCCGTTTGCTTTCTGCAATCTTGCAGGTAAAGTAAGGTATATCAACAAATAAGGGCAACATTAAAAAATGATAAGCCTACCTCATAATCACAATCCAGCCAAGCTAGTACATTTCAAGGAACAAAAATTAATGCAACAAGAGAGATTGAAAAACTTGTAAATAATATAGAAACAGGCTTAACAAAAATGAATGAACAGTAATAAACATCCAACAGAAATGTGCATCTGTTATATAGAATCTGACATTTTCCATTTCCATTTCAAAACTCAAGTACTTGAATCCAACATATCAATCAGACAAAACGCAACATTAACAACAGCATTCCTGAGTATTAACTAATAAATAAAAGGAATGAACTTGTATCTAACTTTAGTTGCATACTCCATATACCTCTCTCCAAATGTCTCAACCATCAAAGCCTCCTCGAGTTTTGCCTTCTGCTCATAGTAAAACAAACAAACTGCTGCAACAAACAGCAAGCTCAAAGGTGCTCGAAGTGCAACACAGTAAGTGGCAAACAGTAGCATTGTAGACGCATATATTGGATGACGGACCCAACGATACGGCCCAAACTGCACCACAGCAGTTGGCACAACCACCTTTTCTGAATACTTTGCAAGATACAACGTTGAATTATACTGCATTAACATTGTCAATATTATCAAAATCCAAACCCCCACATTTGTCCACCCTCCAGGAATGCGGTGCAGCTCAGGCCCTTCAAATGCAGCCAACCAGTGCCCAACCATAACTCCAACACAAAACAAAAGGCGATACCACTTGGGCGGGTTCACATCCCACTTGGGATCATGTGGACGAGCATAGTAATCCCCATATAACCTTTTCCTTACACTAACATTGAAGAAAAAGAAATAATGGTATACAAAGAAGAACACAAATGGCCAACCTTCAAGATAGCCATTGAAATGAGCTGGTGGGACAAGAGTGAGCCAAGTAAACGTGGAAGTAACAATGGCAAGTTGCTCAAATACGTTTGCTTCACCAATTAAATGCTTACGAAAGCTATATAACCCGTAAATTGCAAGCGCTATCGCCACAAACCATGGCCAGAACAACCATGTCCAGCTGAAGTACATCCAGAAAAAGGGGTTGAAGAGCATATTTACAGTCCATTTTGTGGCTGCAATGGCAATGGATAAGACCCCAGACCACTTCACAACATCAATAGGAGTTAACTGAGAAAGGGTTTTCTTCAACGAATCAAGTGAGAGGTTTTTGAGGGTTTTAGCAATGGGTTCTGAGAATCCGAGCTGGTAGTGTTGGAATATGAGCATTTGAGAGGAGTTAACAAATGGGTCTTGTTCTTGTCGGTGAAATTGCTAATGGGCTTGCATTAAATTGCCAATGTGATGGGGTTTGATGGATTTAAGACTTTGGTGGCGCTGATAATTGGTGCTTGACAAGTGTTTGTTGAAAGGTCTGAAAGAGAGTTTGTTGTTTGTGAGCGTTATACCAAAAGGGAGGGTTTTTGAGTGGAGGACAATTGAGCTGGCTTCCATGGTTGATTGAGGCAAAACAGCAATGAATTTCTACGACAACTTAGCAAATAAGTTGAGCACTGAGCATTGCTTTGAGTAGAAAATGAAGCAAAGGAAAATGCGGAAGAGATTCATGTTCTTCCGTACCAGCCACTGTGTCGTCGACAATGTGGCTAAGGCTTCTTTTGTTTTGTTTTTGTTTTTGTTTTTTTTTTTTTTCTTTTTGTGGGTCTTGACTTTTGAGTTTTGATGACATTTTGGTTCGATGGGAGTTTGGGTTTTGATTATATGTGGGTTAATTGGGCCCAGCCCATCTTAGTAATGGCAAAAGTTTGGGTTATGATTGGTTAGAGAAGGGAGAAAAATAAGAGAGAAAATACGGGAGAAGAAAGTAAAAGAAGAGTAGGGAAATAAGCATATTTTTTTCTTGAGAAATGTTAAGGAATGTCTTAAGGCATTGATTTAGGAACTATTTGTAAAAATATTTTATAAAAAAATGATAAAATAATTAATTTTTTTAACAGTTTTTTATATTTCTTATAAAAGTGGTGTTAAAAACTTTTATAGTATGATTTATTAATAATTGTTCTAAGTACACCTGTTAATATGACCATTTTTTCTTTTATATATTTGGTGGCAAATGGCCATTATGTGGATCCCACCCTAAAAATTCACCATTTTTTCTTTTTCCTTCCAATTAAGAGGAATAAAACAAGAAGATGGGTCAAGAAGGGAAATAACTCTCACTTTTCCTCTTTTTTTTTTTCTTCCCTTAAATAGTGTTAAGCAAGAAGCTTCTCATACAAGAATAAAATTAAAATTCAATTTAATCCCCACATTATCAAAAGGGGTAATTACAGTAAATCTCCTTGTGGTTTGGCTCAAAATCACTTTGTCTATCAATGATTTCAAAAATGTCACTTTACCCACCTAAGATAAGCTCCGTTTGTCTTTTGTAACCCACATTTGTTAAAAACAAGAGTAAATATGTATTTTTGTTATTCGTTTATGTCTCTCTCCTCCCAAAACAATAAAACACATACAAAACAAGATCAACCCTTTGGCTAGTGAATAGGGATTGGCTTTAGTTTTGGACCACGAATAGGGGTTGGCCTAATATCACCCTTTAACAAGAGTAAATATGTATTTTTGTTATTCGTTTATGTCTCTCTCCTCCCAAAACAATAAAACACATACAAAACAAGATCAACCCTTTGGCTAGTGAATAGGGATTGGCTTTAGTTTTGGACCACGAATAGGGGTTGGCCTAATATCACCCTTTAGCTCTCCATTCACCATCAAAACCATTACCTTATTTTCCTTCTCTCATTTCTAATGAAGATCGACCCTCCTTTTTATAAACTGTGGGAGGTGATGGTTTATTGCAAATGTGGGATGCCTATTTATAACGTTTGCATTGCAAAATTAGGTACAATTAGGGGTGTGCATGAGTCGAGTTGAGGAGTTTCTTCATCCCAACCCATTATGGTGGGTTAAAAAAATCCAACCCAGCCCACAAGGATTGGGTTGAACCCATGGGTTGAACAATTTTTTTTTTTACTTATTATTATTATTATTATTATTATTATTATTATTATTATTATTAATAAATTGAGCAATAGAATAACACCACCACAAATAAGAGAAAATTTATAATCAAATAATCATAAGCGTAATATCAAATCAACACAAACTATGTGAGGAGAACTTAGGGTTTGGATTTTATTTAGAGCTTAGAATAGGAGTGGGAGTGGCGGCAAAGAAAGAGTAAAATGAGATAAGAAGGGTATTGAAATGAGGAGAGCTTTAGGGTTTGAGTTTTATTTAGGAAGATGGGGCAAAAATGTAAATAACAAAATTCTATACTATATTTTTAAATATATATTTTAATATTTAAGTATATTTAAAATATAGGTGGGTTGGATCAGGTTGGTGGATTTGTGAATCTTATGACCCAAACCCAACCCGACCCATTATAAAAAAATTTCACAACCCAACTCAACCCATCAACCCCTAAAAACCAACCTAACCTAGCGGGTTAGGTTGGATCGGGTCGGTTTTGGCAAATTGGTTACACGCCCTAGGTACAATGGTTCTTGGAATCTAGTGTTGCGCAAGTCTTGGCCATCTAGAGAGGCAAGTAATGGCTCCCTAAATTTTAGCTGTTGTTAGTACTAAAATCCTTTTTGACTATATATTGCTCAAGTTTAGTTTATTTTAGGTGTAAATACACTTTTGGTCCTTACATTTTACACTTTCCATTTTGGTCCTTACATTTTATTTTTACTACCTTTTTCCCCTAAATCAATTAATGCATGACATTTAATTCCTTACCGTTAGCCAACTAACGGGAAAAGCTAAGGTGGAAGATGGAACACCCTATTAGTTAACGTGACACTAATGTGGCACTGATGTGGCGATTAAATTTTTATAAAAAAGCCATGTCAGACAATTTAAACCAAAAAAGAAAATAAATTAAAAAACAATTTTTTTTTTTTTTACTTTCATTATTTTTTTGTGAGAACTAAAGTTGATCTTCATGTTCTTCCTAAATCCATGAAATAAACCAATCTCCAGCAGACCCCAAATCCAAATCTAGCAACCAAATCTACTCCATCAATTCCAGAAAAATAAGAAATAAATCCAAGAAACCAAACCAAACCATAAATAAATCGAAGAAATAAACTCATAAACTTAGTAACCAATTCAATCTCCAGCAAACCCATAAACCTAGAATTTTTCTCCAGAAACAAACACACAAAAAACCCCTCCCTTGATCCTCCTAGCGAGCTAAATATCCATGGGCATGATGGTGACTCTCTTAGCATGAATAGCGAAGAGATTGGTGTCCTCAAAGAGTCCTACAAGGTAAGCCTCAGTGGCCTCTTGTAGCGCAACCACGACAGAGCTCTGGAATTGAAGATCGGTCTTGAGATCCTGAGTTATTTCACGAACCAAGCGCTGGAATGGGAGCTTTTGGATTAGGAGCTTAGTACTCTTCTAGTACTTTCGGATCTCATCGAGAGCAACGGTCCCTAGCTTGAACTTATGGGGCTTCTTCAATCCTCTGGTGGCCGGAGCGAACTTCTGAGCAACCTTGGTGGCCAATTGCTTACTTGGTGCCTTGCCACCAGTGGATTTGCGAGCGGTTTGCTTGGTACGAGCCATTGGAGTTGGAGAATTAGGGTTAGGGTTTCAGAGATTGAAACTATGAATTGGATTTCGATTTGAAATTTTGAGAATGTGTGAGAGAAATGGGATTGGAGGGAGGGGATTTATACGAAGAGATTGAAATTTTGGGAGGGAGAGGAGGTCGATCGTGGACATTGATTTTCTAAGAATTTTGGGCGATTGTTGTGTATAGAGTAAGCAGGATGTGGCTTCTGAAGCATGAACTAGTTGGGTTAGATTTAGAATGTGGAGTTGTTTGTTTTTATGGGTTTTTTTGTGTGTTTGTTTCTAAAGAAAAATTATGGGTTTATGGGTTTGCTAGAGATTGAATTGGTTACTAGGTTTATGGGTTTATTTCTTCGATTTATTTATAGTTTGGTTTGGTTTCTTGGATTTATTTCTTATTTTTCTGGATTTGATGGAGTAGATTTGGTTGGTGGATTTGGATTTGGGGTTTGCTGGAGATTGGTTTATTTCATGGATTTAGGAAGAACATGAAGAACAACTTCAGTTCTTACGAAAAAATAATGAAAGTAAAAAAATAAAATAAAAATAAGTTTTGTTTTTTAATTTATTTTCTTTTTTGGTTTAAATTGTCTGACATGACTTTTTATTTAAAAAAAAAATGCTAATGTGACATATAAAAATGACAAATAATATTTTTTAATAATATTTTAATCATCACATCAGTGTCATATTAGCGCCACGTTAGCTAATAGGGTGTTCCGTCTACCACCTCAACTTTTCCCATTAGCTGGCCGATGGTAAGGACTTAAATGTCACGCGTTAATTGGTTTAGGGACTAAAAGTGGTAAAAGTAAAATGTAGGGACCAAAATGAAAAAAGTGCAAAATGCAGAAACTAAAAGTGCATTTATGCCTTCATTTTAATGTTATTGATGACCTTATTTTCTTTTATGTGTAAACACAACGAGTAAAATTTTTTAATCATTAAAAAATATATGCTAATAATTAATAAAAATGTCATAGTTGAAACAATATTATTTGAGTTACTTAGAATTATTTTTGTTTGTGAACTAGTAAAAAATTAGATTTACCAATCTTGTATTGTTAGACAAATTATATTTAAATTTTCTTTGAAACATATTAATTTTATTATCAAGAAATTACAAATATCAATTTGATATCTTAGAAATTTATTTATAAACTTACACAATCCAATATAAAATTGTTGGAGATGTTTTGCGACATGGGCCAAAAAATGCGAGAACGACCCAAATCTCCCCTTGGGTTCTTTAGAAATTATTTTTTGTGGAGTGTCAAGCCCAAAATTCCAAATTTAGTGAATAGAGGCTAATGGTGCTTTAACAAGAGAAAAATCAAAATGTCAATACAAAAATGCCGAAAAATGCATAGAAACACAACACAGGTCTGAAACTTCGACTCATAGTCAACAAGAAGAGTAACGAGGAAGAGAGAAAAGGTTTCTCTGTACCCATATTTCCACTCCCAAGCTTTGGAATTGTGAGGATGTTAGTTGGCTGAATGATCTTTTATTCTAAAGTTTCAGCTTTGTGGGAAAACGTGGTTCACTTTGTCTTAAGCTGGAGGGAGAGTTTTATAGCATCCTTTAGGTGTCCTTAATGACTGGTTTTTTAGACTAAAAGATGAGGCTATGGACCTCCAAGGTGCTAAGTTGATGCTTGGTTCATATTTGCTTTAGTTGGGTAAAACAATTAGCTTACTTTATGCATAATTTGGGAAAGATTTGACTAAGCCCCCATTGGCTCCTCATATTTAGTTGTTTTAGGCTCTTGGGAGGCTCACCTAAGTGAGGGCTAATAGCTGAAGTTGGCCAATGAGAGTCAACTATTTTTAAAGGAAAAAATGGGTTTGGGCAAAAACTTTAAGCCATAATCAGCCAATGCATAAAAGTTCTTTTGGGATGAAAATTTTAGATACAAAACCTCCTCTATGAGCCTGAGGTACTACCAGTGTCCCTTGCCAATTTGGTAGCATGCATGGGTTGGGCTCATGCAAAAGGTCTGACAGAAACCAATCCATGCCCTCCAAACCACACTTCCTTAATTTCCCATAATATGTCACATGAGTTTAGGTCATGCTTAAAAGAATAAAATATAATTTACTATATGAATTAGGCTCACAAGAAAGTTAGGCTTAGTTGAATCGGGCTTGTAGAAAATGTGTTGTGAAAATGAGTATCAACAAAAGTATATATATTATTTGCAAACACATTATTAATTTTTTTTTTCTTGGCCTATTTAATAATTGAGTCTAAACATTTGCTTGAGTTTAACTAGTTCGCTAAATAAACAAACATAATCAAGTTCTTTCTCAAGCTAAACTTGAGTTGTTCATAAACAACTAAGTTCATATACAACCTAGTCAAAATTCATATACACTACTAGAACACTCAAAACCCATAACTAACGCAAACCTACAAGTTACGTCTAACTTAGAGCATCTAGATTGGTACTGGAGCCAAATTTTTAGCTTTTTGGCACCACAAAAGCCAATTTATTTATTTTAACTTACCATTTCATAACACACCCAACATCAATGATTCTATTTTTTTAGCTACTTTATTTAAATATTTTTTTTTATTCTTCCTCATCTCTTTTTCTCTCTTCCTCTTTGTCTCTCTCTCTTCTCAGATACAAAGCCTCTACCACCACCACACCCTCTACCAACACCACACCAACCAGCCATACACATCTCTTGCCAGCCACCACCTACCACAACCTAACCACAAAACCCAGATCTGCCACCATCCACAACCACCAAATCTAAGAAACTCACCACCAAAATCCAAGAAACCCACCTCCAAAATCCAAGAAGTGAGAGAAAAAAAAGAAACTCACACACAAAATGAGCTGGTGAATCACTACCATAGCCAAGATCCACCAAACCCACAGAGATGGAGAGATAGAGAAACCTCGGAAATCCAAGAAGTGAGAGAAAAAAAAGAAAAGAAAAAAAAAAAAGAGCTGGTGAAGAAAGAAAAAGAAAAGAGCAAGGGGATGAACCAAAGCAAGAAAGAAAGAAAGAAAGAAAAAGGAAAAAGAGAAAGATAAACTGGAGAGAAAGAAAAAAGGAAAAGTGCAAGAAGAAGGAGAAAGAGGGAAAAGTAAGAGAGAGATAATAATAATGATTTTTTTTTTTTAGCCTTTGAGCTACATTGCACAGCCATCTTTGGTTGTGTACTGTAGTTGAGAAAGTATAATTTTTGGCTTTAGCTCTACCAATGGAGTCCCAATTTTGTAGTTAGTGGTGTTAAAAATAGCAATATAGCTTTTTAGCACTACCAATAATAATGCTCTTATATTCTATCCCATAAAAACCAACTCTAAAAGCCAGCATGGAACCAAGTGCAAGGCTCCCCTCCCTCCAATACCCCCATAAAAAAAGGAAAAAAAAAAATGTCAGATTCAATCTTTACCTATAAACTTTGTTAAAACTTAATAATAATAATAATAATAATAATCCTCAAATTATTCATATTTCTTACATAACCACCCATGGAGGTTACTCCTACAACCCAAAATGAATACAAAATGTTCAAGGGTCATGGCGGAACTTTGACTATCATATTTAATGCCATTAGGCCTATCTCATCTGTCTTATTAGGGCTATTATCCTACCACACATCTTTTTAGTTGGCTTGAGTGGACAATTAGCTGGCATGTCCACTGCTATATCCTAATTCAATTTCCCACAAAAAACCTCTCTATTTGCTCAATCAATAGTCAATACCCTTCACTCAACAAAACAAGGTATGCTTAACAATCTCTATACATTGTAACTCTTACATCTTTCATTTTCTCCCTGGACACTATGGGTGGTCTTGGTTGGTCTAATGTTTTCTTCTTTAGCAAGTGGTTGGGTCAATTAGAAGGTTTATCACAGTTTGGTCGGAGTAGAAGTCCTTATTATGATTCCATTATGTTGCCCCAAATTTTTACCCACCACACCACCTTAAATTTGTTAACTTTGTATATTTGATATTATTTTGAACTCCTTTACCTTGTCCTACCAGTGCATAAAGGGGATTCTCATTGCTTCAAAGTAGTAAGAAAGAAATCCATATAAACAAATCCTTTTCCCCCTTCAAGATCTCAAGTAGTGCACTTCGATGATGGCCAACCACTTCCAGTCACAATGTTGTTAACAACACTATTGTTGTCATTGTAGTACCCTGTAAGGGCCGCTAGAAAACTCATCCAAAAAAAGGGTTTGGTATATTATCAAACTCTCTTAATTCTTCTTTGTTAGAAGAAAAATAATAGAAATTGGCCGTTTGTGCTATTGGCTGAAGCTTAAGATATAGTGATCTTAGACCATTAGAGTCAATAGGTGAGCCTCATTTATCACATTATTAATGTCTTACGTGTCATAAGGCTAAAATGGTGGGAATAGGTTGTCAAATTTTCTTGAGTTTTGTTGGATTGTAATATTAATTAGTCTATATACCATGCTTAATCAGCTTAAGTTTTGCTTATCATAAACTTTTAGTTCTAGTCCAACCTAGACTTAAGGTTTTTAGCTTAAGTTAGATTCTTAGGGTCCGTTTGGGATTTTATAAAAGAATGAAATGGAATGGAATGTAAGTAACATTTTTTGGAAGTGACATTGGAGGGAATGGAATGAAATTATTTTATAATAACATTACTATTATATCCCTCATTTTAAAGAACATAAAAAATAATCAATGAGAACTTATAATTTCTTTGAAATATTTAGTATTTAGTGGATGATGTGAAACTAGTTAGCCATAATTGGGTTTGTGTTAGATTATTGAATTACAATATAGTTTTGTCAATGTGAATAGATTGCGTCACACTAATCAATAATTTAATAGATGAAAATAATGGCATGAAAACTTGACAATAGCACAATTTCTTTATTTCAATTTACAAATTTTTTTAGGGGCTGCTAGTTTTAGATTGGATCTTTTTTAACTAGTGGGCTTTACAATGGATTTGATAATTTAATGCATCTCCATCTCCCAATTTCTTATATTGAGCAACATCCCTCTAACACCAGTAGTGGTACAACTACTAACATATCAATTTTTTGATATAAAACTAAAATAATTCTAGTTTAAGGAAAAAGAAAATTTTATTGTAGCTAAAAAATAAGTTATGCATATTTCTATGTTGTAAAGCAATTCGCGTATTACATATTTATTCTCAACAAAATAAATATTGTCTAAAAATGCAAATAAATATCTTTCATAAAAATAAAAAAAAAAAAAAAAAAAAAAAAAACTCCTATAATGAGTCTTGCCAAAAAAAAAAAAAATAACATAATCCATTTCAAAACCAAGGTAAAATCCCACACTTTTTTAATTTTTAGGCCTAGACATCAGTGTTAATAGGACATATTTGCGCTCATGATTTGGGTAACTAAAGAACATCTCCTTAAGTTTCTCCAAAAAAAAAAAAAAAAAGAACATCTCCTTATATGTTGGATTTTCCATCAAAAATATGTAGGCCTCGGTCTTTGATATTGGATTCAAGTCAAATACGCCTAAAGCTGCGTGAACTTTTGCTCTATATGACTTTGAAGAGCACTTTTCCATAACCTTAGTCACCCTATCAATTGCCATTGATACATTATCAAATGATTGAGAAATTATATTCCCGAGTTCATCATCTTCTGCCAGTCATCTTTTCTTGCTTTTAGAAGACATTGCATCTTGTGATGACACTCGAGAACGTGCAACATTAATTTCTGGTGATCTCTGATCATCTTCCACTTCAAAGTTCTCCAAAGAAACTTCATTTTGAGATATCAAATTATCAATCTCATCAATAGTGGTCGATGCAGCATACCTAGCACGTTTTTCCTTTGCAATTTCAGCATGATCACCTTTTGTTCTATATTTAGCCCAAAGTTGTGCCATCTTAGAGTAGTTGGACAAAGGTGTTGTCATCCACTTCTTGGCCGTAGGTTTAGACTGTCACAAACCAAGAAAAATGGTTAAACAACATATATAATTATGTAATACAAAATTAAACTTACAAAAAATGGTAATTTACCGCTATGAGTGGCTCCCAAACTTCTGGTTTAGTTGTTCATATATTTAAAGAATATTCCATCCAAAACCACTCAATCCATCTTTCAATATGTCATAGCATTCATGAAAATTCTTCTTCAGCATCTTTTGTCGATTTTTCACCTTATCCTTGTTAATCTCCATGTGAAAATTTTCAACCAACTCTTTCACTATGTCATCATATGCCTTAGAGGTAAAAATTCCATTAACTCTACCACCTATAATCACTTGATGTAAAAAAGCATCCACTAAAGCATCATCCATAACATTACTCTATTGTACTTCTTTGCTTGGATCTCTACCATTTTTCTTTGATATCTTACCCATGCTATAATTAATAAGACAAAAAACACATATAAAATATTGTATAAATATTAATATTAATTATCAAAAGATAGAGAGCAATATCAAAATGAAAAGAGAAATTTGCATAACATTTAGGTCTAAGTAATTGAAACATAATATAGTCTTAAACGACATGACAACAATAAACACAAAAGCTATCACATTTGGACATAGTTTTGCCACATGGCTAATGCTATAGAATCTCTTATAATATCTCCTTGCCTAGCATCCTTATCATCTTCTCTTGGAGTAGGGGCCGCACGTTCACGATGAGAATGTAAAACTTCTTCATTAACTTCAGCAATAAGACTTTCATCAGGATTGACACCCATTAAATAATTATGAAGTATGCAACATGCTAAAATGATTTCATTTTATGTGTCAATACAATAACTAGGCTTTGTAGTATTTGCTATGATAGGAAATCTCTTTTTAAGTACACTAAATGCTTTTTCAATAGCATTGCGCAATGATGCATGTTGCAAATTAAACAATTCTTTAGCATTTTCAGGGGGACGAATAGAGTACTCTTTTAAATGATAACGCACTCCCTTATAAGGTGCAATTAGACGACTTCTATTCATATATCTTGTATCAACAAGATAATGTTTACCTAATAAATAATAACAATTGTTAATTATATACTAGACATTTTTTTTAATTATAAAGAATACATCTTAATACGTATTTGAATTCAATTTACCTTGTGAGATTTTCAAATTATCATTTCTAGTTAAAAGCACTCTTTATTATTCTCGAATTTGAAGTAGTTACTTCCCAACCTGATAATATGTACGTGAATTTCAAATCAAATAAGCATGCCACAAACACATTTTGTGTTGGGTAACCCTTCCTACCTCGATATCTTGGTGCATCCTCATTAGATACTTTGACACGAATATGTGTTCCATCAAGTGCCCCAATACAATCCTGAAACTAAAAATATCTCTCAAAGACATTTACCTTAAAATATACTTATACTAAACTACTATCAAATATATAATATATACATGATATATTTACCTTAAAATATGGATTGAACCTACTACTCTATAATATTTCAACTCACACTTGGGTTCCATCAGGTTGTCGAAGGAACTGATCCTCTAACATAATTATTGATCTTAACACATTATGAAAATGGCGACTAATGGTCTCACCGGAACGACAAAAAAAGGACATTGTATGGATCTTCACATTATTTGATAGAGTGTGAAGAAACTTGGCAACTTGCTCTTCAACTGTGGCACGTTGTGTGTCTTAAAGATCACCATCTCTTCGCAAAATGGCACACAAATCTTGAAAAGCATGTGGACCTATGCGTATTACATCATAGCATTTTTCACTAGATCTAAGTCGCCGCATTATTTCATCACGAACTAATTGTCTTTCTATGGTTGATTGTGTAGGAATGTGGGGAACAAGTCTTTTCAAACGTTGCTTTCGATGAATAATGTAGCATAAATAACGGCATGAAACATGAACTAAGGCTAGTTTCCTCATATATTCCAAAAAAATTATGGTCTTCAGTACCTCATCATACAAATTCATCTAAGTAAAAAAAAAATAGTTACGTTATTAGTCGAAGTCCTAGTTAAAGAAATTATAGGCACATGTTCTATTCATTATAAAATTTGGACACTTCACAATCTGCTTTTGATAGCTTTTAAACTGTAAATTAAATATTTTTTATATGTTAACATATAATTAAATATATGAACAAGAAACAGTATAAGACTTGAATACATTGAAATGAATATATTTTAAATATATTCATTTTAAATGAAACAAAGCCAAAGGACACCATTCAAGTAGCACTCACAATACTGAAATTTGTTTTTCCATTTCAAAATCTGTCCATTATGTCAATTTCATGGTTCAAAATCTTATTTTCAGAATTTAATAGCATATAGATTGCCACATCCTATTCCTCATATCATATCAAAAACAGTAATATCCTACTTTTCATTAAAAAAAAAAAAAACATTGGTGATGACATTGTATGATGAATAACCAATATAATTATGAAATTATCCATAAGAACAAAATTTTGCTTCAATTTGGTGTAATTTTTGTAACCTACAACACCACGTTTTATACCACAGAAAGTGATATACTATATTTTGCTACACATTTCACACAGAAGTTCAGGAAGTGATTAATTAGCAAAACAACTATCATTTTATGACAAAACATTATTCAAAGAAAGATTTAAGCAAACCAAAGAATCTAGTTGTATAGCAACGACTATCATTTATATGTCACTCTTTCATCTATGGACCCCATAACTATTATTTATAAGACTTAAGGGACAAAGAAAAAGAAAGACTTACTTGTGAGCAGTAACCAAAACTTGCAGTAGTCAAAGAATAATGTGTAGCTATGTTGATGAACAGTAGTAGCTTCAATGGTGTCTCATGAAAATCCCACGAACAGTAGTAGCTTCACTTTGTAGCAAACAGGCAATAATGTGTAGCTATATGTGTGTGTGTGTGTGTGTGTGTTTATTTATTTAAATTTTTACAGCTGATTGAGAAAAGAATGGCTGATATTAAAGGGATATTTTAGGGGTTTTAACAAAAATTTCATTAAACCTAAATCTATTCCCTCCCATTGCTTCCAATTTTGAGGGGAACAAAAATTTGAGGTTTTGAGGGAAAAAGGGAAGAATGAGCGTTCCCTCGTAATCATTCTATTCTCTCTCACTTAAACTCCCAAATAAGAGAATGGACATTCCATTTCTTTCGTTAAAACTCCCAAATAGGAGGAGAGAAAAATATTCTTTTTATTCCATTCCATTCTCTCATTCCAGACAAAGCCTTAGGTTATTTGTCTTATGATTGTTGGGTTGCTACTCTTATGTTTAAAATATTCCGTTTCTCTAATAAAACTAAACCTAGTTCAAAGTGTTGCATTCCAAAAAACAAAAAAAAAATTATCTCTGGGCCAAGTGCCTTTTAGATTTGTAGTTCAAACCCTTCATTTTCAATAGTTGTAACAATTCAATTGGGAAAAAAAAATCATTTTTCTCAAAATAGAAAAACAATTGTCACGAGACCCATTTGGAGGCCACGTTTATGATGATGACAAAATTGATGCTAATCCACTACATTTTAATATACTACTAATTTTAAAATGAATGAAGCATGTGCCTTCCAAGTAAAAAAAAAAAGGTAGATTAAATTGCAAAAATCCTCATTTTCAAAGCATTGAATTCTTTTAATTAGTTGTTTGGGTTATAAATACAAAATGTAAATATCCACCTGGAAGGCAGAAAGGTTGAGAATGAATGAATCAATCTGTGGGCGTATATTGTGTCTTGTTTGCCAAGTTATCAACCTACCCCAAAAAAGAAAAAAGAAAAAAATCGTGGCCGCTGACCCCAACGCACAAAACGAAAGTACAACGTTATGCCCCAACCTCAACGCGACCCCAATGTCTCGCATCCAAACACAAACACAAACACAAACACACCACCACGTATACTATAATCAGCTCCAAACCCATAAACACTGCTCTTCCTTAAAAACCCATTCTCCTTTATTATTACGATGACTTCCTTCTGTCTCTCCCACAATTAAACCCTCCTTCCTACTCTAGTTGTTTTACAACGTTATAATACTGAGATTGTTTGTTGTTGCTTAGATCTGTTCCAATTTTGAGTTCACTTCTTCCAAAACTATGAGCTTCTCTAGACTTGGTCGTTCCTTGGCACGATCTTCTCGCTCCAGAGTATGCTTTCTCTCTCTCTCTCTCTCTCTCTTGCTTTTTGTTTGGTTTGTTTATTTTGATTATTTATTTATTTTTTTGGTGGCGGTAGAATTTGTTGTGTGGTGGTAATGGAGGGAGATCGGCGATCGTGAACGAAGCGCTTTTGGGAGTGCCACGTGTCAATGACCCGGTGGATTTGGGGTTAGGGTTTTTGAGGCGGTACTTAGCTACACTTGGAGCTCACAAACGCTTCGTTTCCAAGGCTTATTTGTCTGATTTGAACCATGTTCTTGCTAACCCTAGATTACGTCGGTTTTTCTCCAGTGAAGCCCCAAAGAAAAAGAGTAACTACTTTTTTAATATATATTTTTTTTGCTGGGTTTCTCTTTGGATTTAATGGGGTTTTATTATTAGTAAAAAAGAGCCTAAATTTAATGAGCAATAGTTGTTTCTAGAAGTAATTTTGGAAATGGAAAAATGGTGATTGGATTGGGTTGTGGGTGTTAAGAAGATTGAGTTTTGTGTTGGGTCTTTCATTTTGCAGATTATGAGAACTTTTATCCCAAGGAAAAGAAGGAAATTCCAAAAGGAAACGGGCGGAAATCAGAGTCCAAAGGTGAACACTTTTTACTCTTTTCAGTTGCAATAACGGTTGTTATTTATGCAAATTTTGAATGTGATCATTGGTTTTGGGAATTTTGAGATTGTCATTGCTGATTGTTTGGAAAGAAATGATGGTTTTAGAAATGGGAGACCAAGTAGGATGTCAATTTTTTAATTGTTAAGATGCTTTTTTTTAGTGTTTCTCTGTGTTTTGGGGTGCTGACAGGTAAGAAATTTTCCAAGGCTGTAATCATTGTTATATGCGCGCGTGCGCGTGTGTCTTGTTTAGCATTGAGGTGCTGTAAGGGAGAATGTGAATGCTACTTATCAAAAAAAGGGAGAAAGTGAATGCTGAAGGTAATATGTCAATTGTGATTTGCAGCAATAAGTGGAGCTTTAGATGTCATTAGTGGTTTCATTGGTTTGCTTTTAGGGAGCATTTACATTTTATGGTGGATGCTGCGATTCTCTAGGTAGTTTCAATAATCTCTCATCTTACCTTTGGAAAATAGATGCCTCTAGTTTAGATGGCAGGTAGTACCACTTGTAGGGCAGGTCCTGTTTTTGAATCTATAGGAAATGGTTAGCTTGTTCTGTACTTTAAGCTGCTATGGGGAAAAAGGTTTGGTTGGGGTGCACTGGGCTTGTATTTTTTGTTACCCCCCCCCCCCCCCCCCCCCCCCCCCCATCTCTCTCTCCCACACACAAAAAAAAAAAAGAAGAGAGAAAAACATGAGGAATCTGTGGAAAAAACTCATCACTCCTCAAGTTTTATGCATAGCGCAAGTAAATACTTGAAGTGGAGAAATGAAGCTATCTTACTGCAAACATGGAGGAGGTGGGGTAGCTAAGTGATACATATCTTCCATTCCCAAATTTACACTCCCTCCCTCTCCCATAAATTCATTAAAAAATTTGTTGCGAAACAATCAACATGGTATTTCCAGCACGAACTTTCCTACTGGCCTATACTCTTCTTGAAAATATTAAACTTTATTCTCTCTAGGTCTCCATTGTTCATGTTTCTGCTTTCTGTTGCATTCCATGTTGAGTATGAGATATAGATCTTTCACAATTCTAATAACTTGATTATTCTTCTAACTTCAGATGACTCAAACACCGATGATCATGGGAATTTTCAAGAAACTTTCATGAGGCAATTTCAGAATTTTATCACTCCTTTACTAGTGATTGGGCTAGTTCTTTCTTCCTTTTCATTTGGTCCTCGTGAACAGCAACAGGTAAATGCTTTAATAACTTCAGTAGAATGCCATAAGCTTCTTGTTTTTTCAGTATTAATTTTCTTTATATAATTTTTTATTACATTTTTAATCATCATAAACAATGCATAAGGTCCAACTATAGCCTGTTTTCTTTATTTTGTCACATAGAGGAACAAAAGTAACAATTGTAGAAATGAAATTTTGCATCATAACCTCTTCTTTTTTTATATTAATCTCTTTACCTTTACTTGGTACGCAATCTGTCTCTGCGTGTCTCTCTCTTTAATTTGGTCCATTATCCCCAAAAAAAAAAAAATTTTGTTTTGCCTTTTAGCTGAGAACTGGTCATATAAATTATTTATGAGAATAAGGCTCACAGTCTACATTGATTCCCTGAGACACTGTTCCTCATTAAGCCCAAGTTTATCATAAAGCTTAAATAAATAATGGTTAGTTTTCAGTCAGCTCAGATGATTAGTCCCTGCAAAGTGCAAAGTAGAAATTTATAATTTTCTGCAATTTGTATTTATCAAAAAAATAAATTAATTTCCTGGAACTTGCCCCTGGAAATATAATCAATTGAAATGTAGCCTTGGATTTTCTGATTTGGTGAATCTGTATATTTGCAATGAAGAACATATTGTAAACTTGTTTGCTTATCTATTATATTTTGACAAATTATTTGTCAGGAGCCTTGTACCTCAATTTGCACCACCTAGTGTTTCCCATGAAGACATCCAGAACCCCACCCTCAATTATTAATGTATAAAAAAATGTTTAGACAAATTAAGGTTTTTAAATAAAACAAATTTTAACCCAAGTGACTCTGACCAGAGCTTATTCTAGAGAAAATGTTCTCTTGACCTAGATTCCTTCTTACCATCGGCTGATGCTCCATCATATTAAGTGCTTTCTTGCCTAGTGTTGGTAAAAGTGTCAAGCACACTTAAGTGCACAGACCTCTGAAAGCCTAGGTGCAAAGCACAAGTGCACACCTGTTTGATGTAAAGTGCACATTTTTCAAATATAATATATAATGACCTCTAAAAAAAGCTTCATAGCATATAATCAAAAAGTTAGTAATTAAAAATAATATTACTTTTTAGTAAATATATATATATATATATATTTTATGGCAAAGAGACTACTCCATGTACAAGGGACACAGAGAAGTATAAAGAATTACAAAAGAACAAAATTATGTATAGAGAGACACAACAACTTTGTGAATTCTAGAGTGGAGATTCTATTAGTGATGCCCTATGCTTGAGGCCAATCAAATAAACCGCTAAACATAGCTAACAATTGAGTCCATGTACTTTCTGCATCCTCATATGTATGGTGAGTTCATTCCTGCCAAATTGTCTGTGTCAAACATAACGGAACTAATGTTTGAAGAATGTTTACTGATCCAATTCCTTCATCCAAAGAAGTGGTCAATAACCTTCAGGTAACACCCACTGAATCCCAAAAGATCTAAAGGTAAAACTCCACAAATCGAACGCAGCAGTGCAATGTAATAATAGATGATCCATCATCTCCACGCTACATCTACACATACAACACCATCCTACTAGGGTATAACCATACTTGATGAGATTTGATTTTCCCCCATGTTGTAGTCCATTTAGCCTATTAACTAAATAAATAGTGCAATTGCACTCAATTTGTAAGTTCAAATTTTACATAAGTTACTTATTTCAACTCCTTTGAAATATTATATAGTAAAATTTAAAAGAATTATCAATGGAAAATATGATAATAATCTAGTCAGAAAATTTAAACATTTTATAAAATCCCTTGTGCTTATAAAAATATATGATGGTGATAGTTATGATCAATGAAGTATATGGTTCAAAATATATCCGAAAGGCAAAAAGTAAAAACCAAAAAGCACAAAATGCGCAACAACTTAAGAATAGTGTTTTTTTTTTTTTTTTTTTTTTTTTTTTTTAATAGCAAATAGCTTGTTCTTGTCCTCTGGTATGTAGACATTTTTTTCGGTGTAATGCAACTCTTTCAAAATAGTGTTTTTATAATAAATTAATGTTCCATGTCAGTTCCTTCAACATCGAGCAATTAATTTTAATGATATTTATTATTTTGCAAAAAAAAAAAAAAAAAAAGAAGGCCCCTAGGTGTGCTCCTTAAAAAAAAAAAAAATGCTAAAAAAGTATGCATAGTCGTGTTTCATTAAATGAGCTTTGCTTGACCAAGCAGTGTTGAAACCTCAAAGCTTTGAAATTTGCTTTTAACAAAACTGTTCTTGCTTTTGTTGGGCGACTTCCATTGTTAGTGGTTATATTTGCTTGAATAACATTTTTTTGCGGACATGTCTTGAAGTATATGGGTTACAATTTTTGCCATCTAGTTTGCATCTCTCTGGGTGATTGCCTATTTTGAGGCATTTCAACCTGTAATGTCGTGTTTGGATGATCACATAATGGTTGTAATTGGTGAATGTTATTACTTTTAAACTGCTACATTTTTCCCAACCCATTTGTTTTCAATTGGAAAATGTTTTGTTTTGTAAGTTTTTTTATGCACATTCTTCAATTCCATATTTTTGCAGATTAGTTTTCAAGAGTTCAAAAACAAGCTTCTGGAACCGGTTTGGTGGACCATATAGTTATTACTAATAAATCAGTTGCCAAGGTTTATGTGAGGAGCTCGCCACAAAATCAAACAAGTGATGATGTTGTGCAGGGACCTGTTAGTGGCTCCCCAGCAAAAGGAAATGGGGGCCAGTATAAATACTATTTTAACATTGGAAGTGTTGAATCTTTTGAGGAGAAGCTAGAGGAAGCCCAGGAAGCATTAGGGATAGATTCTCATGATTTTGTTCCTGTAACATATGTCTCCGAAATGGTTTGGTACCAAGAATTAATGAGATTTGCACCAACTCTCTTGATTTTGGGATCCCTACTGTATATGGGGCGGAGAATGCAAGGTGGGCTTGGTGTTGGTGGTGGTGGTGGAAAGGGTGCCCGTGGAATTTTCAACATAGGAAAAGCCCATGTTACAAAAGTAGATAAAAATGCCAAGAATAAGGTTAGCTTTCTCTTTCCATAAGTGGATTTTTTTTGTTGCATCCAATTTTTCATATTATTTTACCCACCCTTAGCAATAACTATAACACTGTTTTTATTCACTATGTTGCAAGAAAGGTACTCAAGAGTCCCTTTTTTTTTTTGGCTGTGTTGGTCCAGGTCTATTTTAAAGATGTTGCTGGCTGTGATGAGGCAAAGCAAGAGATCATGGAATTTGTGCACTTCCTAAAGAACCCAAAGAAATATGAGGATTTGGGAGCAAAAATTCCAAAAGGTGCTCTCTTGGTAGGTCCCCCAGGTACAGGAAAGACTCTTCTAGCAAAAGCGACTGCAGGGGAATCTGGTGTGCCTTTTCTCTCCATTTCTGGTTCAGATTTCATGGAGATGTTTGTCGGTGTTGGACCGTCCAGGGTGAGAAACTTGTTTCAAGAAGCAAGGCAGTGTGCTCCCAGTATAGTTTTTATTGATGAGATTGATGCAATTGGTCGAGCAAGGGGGCGTGGGGGCTTCTCAGGTTCTAATGATGAGCGTGAAAGTACTCTAAATCAGCTGCTGGTAGAAATGGATGGCTTTGGAACCACTTCTGGTGTTGTTGTGCTTGCTGGCACTAATAGACCTGATATTTTAGACAAAGCTCTGTTGAGGCCTGGCCGATTTGATCGTCAAATTTCCATTGATAAACCTGACATTAAAGGTCGTGACCAGATATTTAAGATCTACTTGAAAAGGATTAAACTTGATCATGAGCCATCATATTTCTCTCAAAGGCTTGCAGCTCTGACTCCTGGATTTGCTGGAGCAGACATTGCAAATGTCTGTAACGAAGCTGCTCTAATTGCTGCTAGGGGTGAGGGAACACAGGTCACAATGAAACATTTTGAGGCAGCTATAGATAGGATCATTGGTGGTCTGGAGAAGAAGAACAAGGTAACTGATTTCCAGCCACTTTTTATGTTATATGATGTTGTGACTTCTCAAAATTTAACTTTTGTGTGCATGCTCTTTCTGGGAGCAGCTTCCTTTGGGTAGTTCCACATATTTTAAAACTTCCAGAGCACTGGAAAGGATTCTTGATCCATAGGAAAATTTGATATTTTTTAGAGTTTCAATCTGACCATTTCTTCCTATTGATCAGCATCAGTATTTCTGACATCCCTGTTTGTCAAGCAGGTGATAAGCAAGCTGGAGCGACGCACTGTTGCCTACCATGAATCAGGTCATGCTGTTTCTGGCTGGTTCTTAGAACATGCAGAACCCTTGTTGAAAGTTACAATTGTTCCTCGTGGTACAGCAGCTCTTGGATTTGCCCAATATGTTCCTAATGAAAATCTTCTCATGACTAAGGAGCAGCTTTTCGATATGACATGCATGACCCTTGGTGGTCGGGCTGCTGAACAGGTAACGATGTAGTTTCCTTACTCTTGTGGTTGTGTCATTTTCAACCATAATGCAATGATGTTCATAGTTCACTTCATATCTCATGTTGCACATACTGGCCCACCTTCCCCAACCAAAAAGAAATTTGGAAAAGATGAAATAGAAACCAGTGATGATATGGGCCTAGTATTTAGATCCAGGGGTCAAATATTCCCTCCCCCTTTTTTTATTTTTTATTTTAAATTCAACTATGATGGTAGTGAAGTGGATTTATTCTTTTGAATGCAGGTGCTGTTGGGGAAGATCTCAACAGGAGCCCAAAATGACTTGGAAAAGGTGACAAAGATGACCTATGCTCAAGTAGCAGTGTATGGTTTTAGTGACAAGGTGGGCCTCCTCTCTTTTCCTCCAAGGGATGATGCATTTGAGATGACCAAGCCCTACAGCAGCAAGACTGCGGCAATTATTGACAATGAAGTGCGAGATTGGGTGGGCAAGGCATATGAACGCACAATCCAACTTATAGAGGAACACAAAGAACAGGTGGCTGAAATCGCTGAGCTGTTGCTTGAAAAGGAAGTTCTTCACCCAGAGGACTTGCTTCGAGTTTTGGGTGAACGACCTTTCAAGTCAAGTGAGATTACAAACTATGATAGATTTAAGCTAGGTTTTCAAGAGGAAGATCAGAAGACTGTAGAGACCCCTGCTAGTGCGTCTGAGGAGGAGGATGGGTCTTCACCCCTAGAGCCTCAAGTCGTTCCCACTTGATTACTAGGGACGTTCGTTTATAATTGTAAATGAATTGTTTTTCATTTTCTTAATGTGGACAAAATATGTATAATTGATTATAGTGTCATCTTTGCTTCAAAAGGTGACTTCGGAATAGATATTTCTTGTAATTTGTCAGCTGCTAATGCTATACCAAAATTCTCTTTTTTATGTTCCCTTCTGGTCGTTTGAATTTTGAAGCTTTGCATTAATCACAAATATATACATTCTTGGACCACTTACAATTATGATTTTCATGAATAGTTTTGTTTGTCACTTCAACAGCTAACCATGTTGAGCAGCTGGTGTTCTGTGTTGTATCTAAGAACTTTAAAGCCGGTTTTGGTAATAAAGAGAGTAAAAGAATAAGAAAATAAAAAGCGAAATCTTTGGTTAATTATAGTTTTCTCACAAAATAGATATAAATTTATGTTAATTTTGATTTGTTAAAGCTGTGCATGCTACATTAGATAATCTATTTTATGGGTAGAATTGCATGGCAGCTTGATTTTGCCTTGTGAAGGCTTTGATTATATTGGATTGTTTTGACTTTGACACTAATATCTTGAATGAATGACAAAATACTGATAATTAATGTTTATTTAAATATTGATAAAATTATAAAAATATTGATAGAACCATGACCAATCTAAATATGTTTCGTGTACATATTATACGACATATGTAGAAAACTATTTGGTCATTAATTTAGGCACTCAAAAGATTCTACTAATTCTCAGTAGTCATCATATGGTATATTATATGCTGGACAATAATTACTTACTCATACCAGAACAGAGCACTCTGCAAGTGAATTTAGGCACTCAAAAGATTCTACTAATTCTCAGTAGTCATCATATGGTATATTATATGCTGGACAATAATTACTTACTCATACCAGAACAGAGCACTCTGCAAGTGAACTGGGGCTTATCTCTCAATGTAATGTCTAAAAATCTATCTTAAATTTGTTGTATCTTTCTTGTTTATTTGTTCTGTTGAGATTGCCTCTCTATTTAGGTTTGTTGTATCTGCTCTGCGCTTTGCTGTCTATGCATTGCCAGATTCCCGAGCAGGAGTTTGTAGTTTCTGTTTTGTAAGTTGTACTGATTTGGAGATATAGAGAGTTAGTAGAATGCTAAAGACTTTTGGAAGTTTCTGTTACTTTCAAAACAAAGCAGACATAGAAGCAAATTAAATAAGAAAAAATAATGCAGTTCCATCAAAAGGAAAACTCATTTTAACATGGTGCTTTCAGCTTAGACTCGAAGAAAAATAATAAATGATGTGATATGGTGTTTTTACAACACTTATTTATTTATTTATTTTCATTACAAGCATAAATGTTAGTGATGCGATACCATACTTTAGCTAAAGAAAAATGCTAACGCTATTACAAATTTTACAGCAAATTACAAAAAATTCTCTTCTAGTTCCTCATCTTAAGAAAAATGCGGGTTTTTATTATTGTAAATTCCTTGTTTTGAATATTTCTAGATCTTCTGAAATTAGATGACAAATTTTAAATATTAATGCAACAAGGCATATCTCATTGAATTAGTCTTGTTCGCCTTCACAAAACAACATAACAATAAATTTGATTGGTGATACATCAACCACATAATAATAAATTTCTTAATTACATTTTTGTAAGCATAAATTAAAAGCCAGTTAGTCTACCGATTTTGGCAAAATCCAAACTGCAAATGTACATCTATACTCATTAGAAGGCATCCTCTTTTTTATTTTATTATTTTTATTTTTTATACAAAATAGAAATTCTATTCTAGCTTAATTTAAGTGTATATGTGTGTGAAACTTCATCCTAGAGACTTAAACTTCGGCCCTTGCCCCCTACCCTTCACAAGCATTTATACTTTGGGGTGACCATTGCATCAAGGGTGCGCGGTGGTCATTAGAAGGCACCCTAAACTTGCATAACACCTGGAAAACATGCTTGTTAATAAATATCCAACAATTAGGACTGATCTCACTTGGTCCTCTCTTTGATTATTCTCGGTCGGCTAATCATTCATGGGTGCTTGTACATTTTCCCTGTTCTCTTGAGTAATGAGATGGTTCTACCACTTGATTACTTTCTCTTCTATTGTTATGCTCCTTGGCTACGGCTAATCAGCTCATAACTTGAAAAATGACCACCTAACCCCAGTGTTCTGTAGCTCTTCAGAATCAGGGAAAAAAAATCTGTAAATTTCATTATAATTTTTATAATGGTTGAAGTTGCTATTTTTAATTCCTATGGTAGGCAGAAACAACTACGGATCATTTTAAAAGAGAATAATCAATTTTGTTAGATTTTAGAATTGACAAATTCCATGTGACAAACAATGTATTGAAAGACATACGGTTGTTAAGTGTATTTTTTTTTTGTTTGTTAATAATCTGATAGTTACAATGCATGATGGAGAATTTGAACACTGAATGTCTTGAAAACATCAAGAGTTGTCAATTAGTTGAGATACAAGACTGTTAGCTATTATAAGTGTATTTACTGTTATAAAGTTGAGGCAAAAAGCCTTTTAAACAGGTCATGTTAAGGTTGAGGAATCTTGACCCGTTAATAAACATGTTGGGTTAATATTTACTCATATAGTCGAATATTCATGAGTTGCCATGACATTAACCTGACACGCAAGTATGACTCTCCACCCCTAGTATTGTATCAAAATTATATGTTTAGGATAATTTGTATATGTAAAATAAATCTTTTAGAGCTTTTAAATACACTTGCAATATGTAAAATGGGAAAAAAAGAGAGATTCTCCCCCTTTTCTTTTTGGTGCATTCTAGAGTTCTTTATTGTGGATTCTAGAAACCCCTTGTAGATTTAAAATCTATATCTATTTAGAATAATGTCTAATTCCTTAACACTTTCCCCATTTTATCTAGAACTAAAGACATGTTTGGTAGGCTGTAATAAGCATTATAATGTAATAGTTATTTCTATGGTTTAGCTATTCTTTAGCTTGGTTATGTTTTTATTACAAGGAATAATCATTTTTGATGAATAACTATTCCACTAGGAGGACTGTTGATGTGGTCCTTCCTGATCACAACCAATAAAATATTGTTATTTATACAAATGTGACATCATTTGATAATTTTTATTTTTAATTCTTTTTACTGATTAGGAAGCTCACACATACATTTACATAAATGACACAATCTCATTGGTCAGGGAGGACCACATCAGCAGTCCTCTTGGTATAAATAATAATTTCTCCTTTAAATTGGTTGTATTATTATTCCTTAGTAAGTGTAATAATTTCAAAATTTAATATATTTCCAAATAAAAAAACTTTCCATATATACTAACAATTATAAAATAAAAAATCATAAAAAATAACACATATCTCTTTTAAATTTAAAAAATAACAATTTTTAAAGAGATGTAATTATATGAGTAAGATATTTCCTAAAATAAATCTTAAATTTTATTCTAATATTATAACTCAAAACCAAACTTATGAATATGTTTAGTTATTACATTACAACACATTTTATTCATAGTAATAAAGATTACAATTTCTGTTGTAATCTCCATTCAGTATACCAAACGTACCTTAAGTCTTTTGTTGTTATTGATGGTAGTGTTGTTGTGAACTTTCCAATTGTTTGTCAATGTTTGTTAAGACTCAAAATGTTCAATGAAAAGGTTTGAGGAGATTTAAACTTGCCGTAGATAATACTTGAAAGAATAAGGTTCCGCTTGGGAGGAGGGAATGGAATGGAATGGAAAGGAATAAAAAGAATAATTTTAGAATATTCTTCCCTTCTCTTGTTTGAGAGTTTTAATGGAGGGAATGGAAAGTCCATTTCCTTGTTTGGGAGTTTAAGTGGGAGGGAATGGAATGGGTAGGAGGGAACACCCATTCCTTTCTATTTCCTTAAAATCTCAAATTTTCATTCCCCCGAAATTGGGAGGAATGGGAGGGAATGAAATTAGATTTAATGATTTTTTTACTAAAACTCCTAAAATACCCCTATATATTCAACCCTTTATTTTAAAACAGGGGTTTAATAGTAATATTTTCATAAAATGATTCCATTCCATTCCCTCCATGTTGCTCCCAAATAGGATTACTTACATTCCATTCATTTTCATTCCTTTCTATTCCTTTATTTTAAAACATCCAAACAAGGTTACTTAATTCCATTCCATTCCATTCTTTTCCATTCCTTTCCCTTACTTAAATACATTCCATTCCATTCCATTCCTTTCTATTCCCTTATAATTATCTCATTCCATTCTATTCCATTCCCTTATAAACTCCCAAGCGGAGCCTTAAGAGAGACTTGAAAAACAAATATAGTAATATAATGCTGATTTTTTGGGGTCATATCTATAGTAAATTAGGCATTTTATGTGTACTCATTAAAGTTTATAAATATGATAAGTTCTCTTGAGAAATATTTACACATATATGTGTGTATAAAGATGTGCATACATGCTTTTTGAATTTCTCTAGACTTGTGATAATATCATAATCGGTCCTCCCAAACCAAAATTTTTGGCCCATCTCTACATATGAGCCCCACAGCTGCATGTATGGGGTTCATATAATGGAAGAGAAATAATGAATCAACAATTGTTCTCTCATACTCCTTGATGTACACTCTATACACATAATATCCATCATTTCACGCATGATGTCTATATTTAAAACGTGAAATGAGTAATGTGTACATATAATGTATAATAAGGAGTGTGTAAGAATTAATGCACACAATGCATATGTTGATGAATGAGATTTTTATTATTAGCCCTTTTTGCTTTTTTTTTTCCCCCTCATCTCTCATTTAAAAAAAAAAGGAATGATTTTATTGATTCATATGAAACATCCCAATGCTTAAATGATTATTTTTGTCACATTATTAGCACTGATGCTGCTAATTCTCAGCATATAATTATATATTTACACACAAAAGTGATTCTCTATAGTTCCAATTATATATATCATTACCATTAAAGCTCATCAGTGGGGAGCTATAATCTCGGACTCCTCACCATAAACGCTTGGGTTTAAGTCTCACCAATAGAGGGTGTGGGCTGGCCTAAGCTTGGGGTTTGAGACACCCTTGTTTCTGGCCCATGTGTAGGGATGCCCACACAACGCTGTAGGAGACGCCACATTTTCTCCTTTAATTTTTAATATTTCTTCTACCAACTATTTATATCATTTACTACAAGGCATTTCCATCATGACATAGAGATATTGCAGAATGTTGCATAGATAGGAATAGGATACATGATATCTAAATTGTGGCTGTAGAAGTTAGTAATTGTCCTCAGTTTCGTTAAATTTCATCACTATAAGTCTGAGTAAAGAAACTTAAATATATTTTAGTGCTTCCTCTAAGCTGATGAAGGCACTTGTCCAGTTCCGCGTAATTGAAGAGTTCCTCACTTCTATATAAACCTTATCCGTTTGTACAGATCAGTTTACAATAAAAGCTGGTGCTCTCCGCTCACCGAGGTACACACTTGTATTCCATGCACATTCTGTGCCTCTCAATTTCCACCTTATTAACGTTTTCCTACTTATGTTTTTTGGTTTTTTTTCCCCTTGTTGTAATGAGTAACGGCTTCCAGATTTATAGCCAACATTTTAACCATTTTCTTTACCTCATCTCCTTTCTCATGCAATCTTTTTGTAGCTAGCTTGCTCTCTTGCGTTGATCTTGCCCATACATATGGCTTAAAAAGAAATGACTTACATCCATATGTAAGCCATGCGTGCGTCCATCTTGCAAAAATGCCATTTGGCTAAAATAATGGTTCATTTATTTAGAATGGCACATGTAAATTATGACTACTGACAAGAAAAAAAGAAAAAAAGAAAAGAAACAGGAAACTACCGCTCAACTCAAGATCTCACTCGAAACGACCCATCACTTTGAACCAAGTGCTAAGGAGTCGTGGGTTCGAGTGCTAGTACGTTCTGATCCATACTTCAGGTAATAGAGTCGAGTTGTGACACAACCTCATCTCCTTTCTCATGCAATCTTTTTGTAGCTAGCTTGCTCTCTTGCGTTGATCTTGCCCATACATATGGCTTAAAAAGAAATGACTTACATCCATATGTAAGCCATGCGTGCGTCCATCTTGCAAAAATGCCATTTGGCTAAAATAATGGTTCATTTATTTAGAATGGCACATATAAATTATGACTACTGACAAGAAAAAAAGAAAAGAAAAAGGAAACTACCGCTCAACTCAAGATCTCACTCGAAACGACCCATCACTTTGAACCAAGTGCTAAGGAGTCGTGGGTTCGAGTGCTAGTACGTACTGATCCATACTTCAGGTAATAGGGTCGAGTTGTGACACATATTTCCTAATATGCAAAAATCAAGGTAATAGGGTCGAGTAGTGACACGTCTAGCTGTGCACTCGTAGTAATCATGAGCTTACCAAAAAGCAGAGACGAAGCCAAGACTTAGAGTTAGGGGGGTGACTCTGTTGCTAGCTGTGTGTGATAGTTTCGGCCTTTGACTCTACTACTTTATTACTAAGGATTTTTATTTAAAACTTTTTAAATGGCCAAGTTGTTTGTTTTTGGTAAAATAAATTGATTGGGCTTAATTTTTTTTTAAACTTTATTATTGGTAATTTTTGTTGTGAGGCTAATTTTTTTGGACTTGTATATTTTGTTTTAGATTTAATCTATTAATTTTTATGGCCTTAAAAAGGTGAAAAATGCTAAAACTGCAAATATTTTACAAATTGCTAATATGGTGAGTGGTTAGCGATAAGTAAAAAGTGATGCAAGTGTGTGAATCAATAAAAATTTGCTAACTCAATAGTTTGTAAAAATATTGTAAAAAAGTGTGTGACTATAATATTACTCTTAAAAGAATTGATGGCATTGTTAAGGGGGGTCAAAATGTAATTTTTTTGAACAAAATTACTAAAATGAGTACTTATTAATATACTAATATTTTTATTAAAAAAATTTAGGGGGGGTGGGGGCCGGGCATTGCCCCCCCTAGTCAATACATAGATCCGTCAATCTAAGTGGCAATATACCAGCGAGCTTAGGATGATGATTACACACGCAAGTAGTGCCGGCTGAATAGTGGAGCAAGAGAGGCGGTCGCCTAAGGCCCCAAGTAAAAAAAAAGGCCCCCAAATTTTAACCAATAAGGTTATTTATAATCAATAAATAAAATAATATTTTTTTTACTAGATGAAAAACAAATAAAAAATAGAGAGAAATGCAATGTCCATAATATTTTTTACAACACTTTTACAATTATGCTAAGTAGCAGGTTGTTACAATCTGTTATTGATGGCAAAAAAATAATAATAGTGATATTTTCAAAGAAAAAAAAAAAAAAAAAGGCAACTTAAAACATAGGATTTATTGTAAAAAATATTGTGAATGTTATACTTCTAAAAAAAATAAGAATAATAATAATCAGAGTTTAGTTAGCAAACTTTTACTAGTTCTCGTCTAAGTCTACCACTAATACCACTCTTTTACTTACTATTATTAATCTACCATATCAACAAGTATGAAAATTTTTGTCAAATTTTTTCTGTTTATAAAATTTCTAAAAAAAGAAAAAATTCTACGTAGTTTATGTTAATTAGTAGTAATTTTGCATCTAAAACAAGATAATCAATTTTCGCCTTAGGCCCCCAAATACATCAAGCCGCCCCTGCACGCAAGCCCTTTTTTTTTTCCTATATATATATAAACATCAAGATTGAGATTGAGGGGCCATAATTTATTGTTTTCAGAGATAGTCAACTTGAGATTGGGTGACCATATTTTATAGTTTTTACATTTTAGAGGTAGTCAATTTGAGATTGAGAGACCATATTTTATATTTTTTATAAGAGAAATTATAACAGATACCTTAAAAACATTTGTTAATGTACCATTTTAAAAAAAAATATTATGGGAAAAAAAAATGAATGTTTTGATAATTTTTTCTATTTTTCATAAAAGTTGTGTCAAAATTTTCTTAAAATAATTTGTTAACATGAAACGTAACCTATTTTACACTTGTATTCCATGCACATCTTGTTCTTATTTCAATAAATGTACTTCTTGTAGTCCACCTATATCTGTTTTGTTTTTGGGCATTTTTGGTTTACTTTTTCTTTTTTTAAGATTTTAAAATGCTTAATGGCTTCCTTATTTAAACCCAACATCTCAACCATTTTCTTTGCCCCATCTCCTTCCTCATTCAATCTTTGCAGCTAGTTCTCTCTCTCTCTCTCTCTGGTACCATACAATCTCTTTTCTTCAAAACAAATTGATTGTAGTTCATGTATTCTCATTATGTTCGGTCCCTTACACTCACCACTAACACCATAATGTTCTTTATAGATTAACATGGATTACAAGGACCAGTACCAGCAGGCTCTAATGCCAAACTACGAGTGTCTTCTCTTTGGTAAGCCTTCCTGATTAGACCCATTTTAAATCCTCAGTGTGCAATCTTTGATGTAATTTAACGTATAAAAATGTGTCTTATACAGATCTTGACGATACCCTTTATTCCTTAAGTACTGGTTTCTTTACCATATGCACCAAGAATATTGAAGGTTTTGTATTCATGATTCTCTACTTCCTGATATATTTTCTAACTATATAATCTGCTTACTCTATTTTATTAGTTATATTATATCGTCTTCGATCTTTGGGTTGCGCTCTGCAGAATATATGGTTCAAAAACTTGGAATAGATGAAAAGGAAGTCCAAGAGATCAGTCCTGTATTATACAAGACTTATGGAACAACAATGGCTGGTCTCAAGGTATAATTTTATCTTGTTAAATGAAGGTATCATAAAGTTACATAATGCACAAATATGATTGCTTTTTTTAATATGATTTCTTTTCTTATCCAGGCAATTGGTCACGACTTTGACAATGATGATTATCATAGGTACCAATTTTCCATTTACTTCGAGCATATAAAAACCCTTACGCCTGTTCCTAAAAAAAAGAAAAAGAAAACTCATCCATTGTTTGTGCTCACTAATCAAAGTCTACCGCATCACCTGTTTTATCTTTTTTCAGAAGTACATTTCTTTCTAATTGACTAAAATTTAAAGAAAAAAATTTGGACACATGCATAAAGTGAAACATTTTTCGTGGGAGGGGATTTTTTTATTTATTAAAGAAAATGCTAAAATACACTGTCCGCCAAAATTTACCAAGTTGGCACTTTTGATCACCAAAATTTCAAACGAGTCCTAGTAGTCCCTAAACAAAAAACTGGTGTTGTGTAATCTAATGTCTAAAGGAAGATGTATAAATTTTTAAGATTAAAAATGGCAGCTCATCATCTAAAAAATGTCATGCCTTTATTCTGATAACCATATAAATAAAGAGACTAATGAGTAATACTCATCACAGGATGATCAATAACGCTCATTTTTAAAACTTCCAAGACTAATAATACTCATTTAAAATTTCAAAGACTAAAAGCATTTACCTTATAAAACTCCAAGAACTGACAATTAATGTATTTTGGCCTTAAAAAAAAAATTGATCTCACGCTGTCCATATATATTACAGCTTTGTTCATGGGAGACTACCTTATGACATACTGAAACGTGATCATGTTCTGATGAATCTCTTGCTTAGCTTGCCTATTCGGAAAGTTGTAAGTTGCTATCTTTTTTCACACTACAATAACGACATAGAAATTAATTAGAATCAAGCTTTCTTGTGACATATTTTCCCCCTTAAAAATTAGATTTTCTCAAATTCGGATGAGGCCCATGTTACAAAAGTTCTTAGCAAGCTTGGATTGGAGGATTGCTTCGAAATGATTATATGCTTTGAGACTCTGAACCCGACCAACAAGAATAATGTAGATGATGACAACATTAATTTTGAGCTTACTTGTCAGCCCAATGGCAACTCGGGGCTTCCAAAGATTCCAATCATTTGCAAACCATTAGAAAATGCATTTGAACAAGCATTCAAGATAGCCAACATCAATCCTGAAAAAACAGTAAGATAATCAAACTCTCTACGGTAAATTACACATCTAGGCTCCATTGTAAGATTGTATTTCTTGCCTTTTCCAGCTGTTCTTCGATGACAGTGCCCGAAATATACAGACTGCGAAGCGTATGGGACTTGACACTGTGCTGGTAAGTCGGGACACTTGAGTAATTGTATTTCTTGCCTTTTCCAGCTGTTCTTCGATGACAGTGCCCGAAATATACAGACTGCGAAGCGTATGGGACTTGACACTGTGCTGGTAAGTCGGGACACTTGAGTGACAAAATGAGATATTAGCAGAAAGAGTTACTGGTTGTCAATTTTAGCTGACACTATTGTGGATATCGTGGGTGTAGGTGGGGAAAAATCATCGTACAAATGGTGCTGATTACGCTTTAGAGAGTATCCACAATATCAGAGAAGCATTGCCTATGCTATGGGAAGCCAATAATAAGTTAGAAAAGGTCAGCTCTCCAAGAAAGATTGCAATTGAGACAACAGTGGAAGCCTAGAAGTGGTGCTTGATTAGTATGGCAGAAGCCGCGGTAGAGGCATTCCTTTCCAACTTATGCCAGAAGCTGGAGTGTTTGCTACAAAATAGTTTCTTATGTATTAGATATATACAGTTTTTCTCTGAAATTCACACAATTTGAGAAAGATGCTGCATATATGTAACTGATACATGAGAAAATACATAATTTACTAGTCTATCCAAGACTGTTTGTTGTTTTAGTTTGTTTAATGCATGCCTAAGAATAAAATAAATTAATTTAGATATTTTTGTGGTCCAATCTATGTCACTTTCATTTTTGGTACAATGGTCCTAGTGGACTTGTATCTCTATTTGTAATCATCTCTGTCTCTTTCTTAATCTGAACTTTGCAATATGAAATCTACTTAGCACCCCTCTTTCTTTGCATGAAATCTTGTTGTAAGCTTTGTGAAAGTGAAATTGGAAATGGTTTGTGATAAATGATAATCTAAATGCATCTGTAGAATTTTTTTTTTTTTTGTTTTTGTTTTTTTGTTTTTGTTTTTTTGTTTTTGTTTTTTTTAAGGGTATGGCACCATAGTCAATCAAATTGTCTCTCTCTCTCTCTCTCTCTCTCTCTCTCTCACACACACACACACACACACATATATATATTAAAGAAACAATGTTACATCAATTTATTTGTCAAATCTACGTAGAACTTATAAAATGATGTGTCATCAATCATAAAAAACAATTCAAATTTCATTTTTTAGGTAGTTTAAGAGCATACCAATTATATTCATGATTGTCATATCATTTTATATACTTTATATAGTAAAATTTATAGAAGTTTTAGCATTTTTTATGAAATGAATTACTGGGGAATATGCCACTTGGTAGAACCCATTGTTGTCAAAACGTGAATCGTATCGTAAATCGATTTTTTATTTTTCTATATCCTGTACTTTATCATATAGAATATTGTAAGACACAAACATTTAATAAAAATGATAATAAATTATAGATATACATAAATAAAAGGTATATTCATTATAATTTTGGAATATATTCTACTAATGACTAATTTAATTATCACTTATGTAATAATATTTAACAAGTTAACTAAATAAATCAAAATAACATGTGTTTATAACATACTTATTCAAATTGATTAAATTCAAAAGTGATAATATATGACAAATGACCCAAAATAAAAATTTCTTTTAATCTTATTCACCATCTTGCCTAATTAATTCTATCTAAGTCAATGTTATCATCATATTCATCATTTTGCAAATATTTGTTCATTGAAATTTCTTCATTATCATCAACATTTGTACTATCTCTCCTTGTTCTTTTATTTTAATTTTTTAATATATATATATATATTTCTTCTTGGCATTCTAGATTCTTANAATTTTGTGTTAAAACCAAGTATAACAATTTGTTGGATTCTTTCAATATAAAAAAAAATAAAAAAAATAAAAAAACCTTGTTGGGTTCAAATAAAAGCATAAATTTTAACCCAAAAAAAACTCATTTTAAAGCATAGTCTATACATCATACGATATGTATGATTTTACGATACGATTTATATAATACATAAAATTATATCGTATGATTCATGATTTCTTCATGTTGGTTATATATGTGAGAGTAAAGTCTAACATTGAATAATGATGAGAAGAATGAGTAATTAATATAATATAATTAAGCTCATACCCATTAAGCTTAGGTTTTTTAGGTTAAGTATGTCTCTATATGTTATATTAATTAACTACTCAACGAGTCTCCTTAAGGTGTTTATTTACACAACAAATTGTGTCAGAGCATAGGTGGTGTGCAGTAAAGGTGGCAAGGTGTTTTGGGTCATCCTACCCTCCAACAGGGATAGAGCAATCCTAAAGGGCCCACATGAAAGATCCTAGATAAAAGCCCAACAAAGGAGTGTTGCCAATGGTGCTAGATCATGGTGAAGCACACAGTTCCAATGGATAGGAATGTACAGGCCAGTTCTCATGGATGAGCATGTGGGGTTGACATGTGGTTCTCATGACGTTCTTACGATACATAACTTTTTACACATGATAGGATATGTATCGTGTATCATACAATATTAACAAGTATAATTACTAGAACCTTAGACCACTAAGGTTTTCTTGCTTTTTTATATATATATATATATACATGACCAAGTACATGTGTAACTGTTTGTTAATGTTACATTGTTCAATATTTTTTTATATTACTTTAATATATTCAAAATCACATTACACATTTTCATTATTCTTAATTCATATGTCAAATTTCGTGTTAATTAAATGTTATTCATTATTTGATCAAATGTTTTTACAAACTAAAGTTATTGATCTCTTATGTTCTTAATATTTTGCAAGTATGTATAAAGGGGCAAGGCCGCATGATAATATCTGACCAAAAATTTACATTTTTTAAAATTCATTTTAGTGATATGTAATATATAATTACCAAATATAATTAATGACGTGTAATGTAATTGAATTTAAATTTTCCAATATTATGACACATGTAAAATAATGTTTTTACATTTGCTGTTAATGTATATTTTACATTACCAACTAAACAAATGTGTACACTTCACATGAACAGTGAATATAAACATATAATTGTCCACGACAACAGTTAAAAAATTGTTCATTCTGACCAACACTAGTTAAAAAAAAAAAAAAAAAAAAAAAAAAAAAAAAAAACTCAAATTAAGATTCACCACTCTGTTTGGTAGCCAAGAAAACTTACGACAAGGAGGTAAACATACACAAAAGCAAATACAACTGAAAATCACAAGAAACAGCCACCAAATAGTAAAAAGAGGTACAAAATGCATTAAAGATACTCGTTGGGAACCACCTGATCAAGAAACTACTTATCGGGGTCGTTATCAAGGTAGTTGTCTGACTCAAGCCTTCCCATTCGCCCATGGTGGCATGAAGAAGAGAAAAACATTGCCCAACGGTGCAAGATAGCTAGAGGAAAAATAGAGATAAGGAGCAATGGAGATGTGTGCATGGACGGAGCTATGGTTGGACCTGGGGGGCAATGGCCCCCTCCAAATTTTTTTTTTTTTAAAAAATAATATTATATATATGGATTCTAATTTTAGCAATTTTGTTTACAAAATTACACTTTTGCCTTCTTAATAGTATCATTAATTCTTTTAAGAGTATTGTTACAGTCACAATTTTTTCTACAACATTTTTATAAACTGTTAAGGTAGCAAATTCTTATTGGTTCGCATTTGGACATGTTATTTACATTATTTTTTTACTTGTCAATAATCATTCATCACATTAGTAATTTGTAAAAAAGTTTGTATCTCTAACATTTTCCTCATTTTGAACACCAAATCTAAAACAAAATATACAAGCTCAAAAAAATTACCAATAATAAAACTAAAAAAAATTAAGCCTAGTTAACCAATTTTACCCAAACAAACAATTTGACCCTTTAAAAAATTTTAAACAACTAGCAACTAAGTGGCTAAGTAGCAGCAAAGTCGGAGGCTGAAGTCACTGCACACAACCAGCAACAAAGCCGCCCCCCCTAACTCTAAGTTTTGGCTTTGTCTTGGATGTGTGATCCAAAGAAACATAACATATTTTGGAAAAGAAGGTCGATGTTTAGTTGTAGCTTTAATTTTATCGTGCTAAGGTGGCATTATAATAATGTGTTTGTGATGTTGTAACTTTTTGTTTTGGATGTAGGCCATTACAAGGTTTTGAAACCCGGACCGGACTGTATGGTTCGACTGGGAAAACCTCGAACTGTTCAGCTTTACGGTCTATTTAGGGTGAAGAATCGTTCCATGCAAAAAAAGCAGAGACCTGCATGGACCGCGGTCCGACCACCCGGTTCTGTGAACCGTGACCAGTTTTTGAGGTTCGGACGGTTTCTTTTTGTTTAAGCTTTTCTGGTGAATTTTGGCCAATACATCGGTATGAAGTTATGATCAGATCTAGAAGAGATGAAAGAAGACGAAGAAGAATAAAGATCGGAAGGAGATCTGATAATTTCAGATCTTGAACAAAGGGATTTGTAAGGAAAAAAAAAAAACCAGAGAAGAAGAAGAAGACAAGTTCCTCAAAAAAAAAAAAAAAAAAAGGAACACAACGCAGCAAGGCTTGCGCCCAATTGAAGCAGCAGCCAGCATGTTGCCAACACAATCGCCGATCACGCCTTCGTCGTCTGCTGCTGCTTCTTCTTCTTTCTACTTTTTTTTTTCTCTCTTCTCTTTCTTTTTTCCATTGATGGAGATCGCTTTGTAATTTCCTCTTTTTCACTAAATACTATTGCTATGCTTTCTCTTTCTTTCTTTTGTTACTTTGTTACTCCTTTTGAATTCCTAAGTCCCTCACGTGGCTAATATTGGAATGATGAAAGGTTTTAATTTTTTTAATAAAAGCAAAAAAATTTCAGCCATTAGATTCAGATTTTTTTTTTTTTTTATTTACAGCTGCCCAGCATGATGTGACATGCATTGCTAGGTGCATTAAATATTTTAAGTATTTTTAAGAGGAGTATGCTCTTGCACAAATTATTTTACAACATTTTTACAAAATGTTGATGTGGCAATTCTTTATTGGTTTTTATCATAGACTCACCATTAATATCACATTTTTATTTACCAATAATCATTCACACATCAGTAGTTTGTAAAATTTTGTAAAATAATTTGTATCTCTAGCATTATTCTTTTAAGAGTAATGTAGTATTACAATATTTTACACAATTTTTTTTGCTATAATTTGACACATGGCAAAGTGTGAGTAATGAAAAAAAAATTATGGGTCTAAATCTCTACCACTCACATCTCGTCACGTGGCAAATTGTGACAAATTTTGTATAAAATGTTATGGTACTATTATTGCTCTAATTTTAATTATTATTACCGTTAAGTATATAATAATTATTAATAATTATTTCAATTTAATTATTAAATAATTAAATAATTTATTTTATTTTATTTGAGTGTCTTTCTAATTCTTGATAATAATAATAATAATAATAATAATAATTATTATTATTATTATTACAAGTTTAACTAATCAATATATAAATAAATAGATATTATATTTAAATTTGCTTAGGATTTGATATTTCTTATTTGTCTTGTAAAAGTTATGATATGAAAATATATATTTGAAATATAGATAGTTATATTTAATTGGATTATTTTAGTTAAATTTTCTATTTATACTAATTTAATATATTTATTTATATTAAAATAATTATTAAATTAATTATGATGTCATCATGGTTTGACCCTGGTTCGACCTCAAAAATCTTGAAACGCTTCATTTTATAGTTCAATGAACGGTCCGGGTCTAAAAATCTTGAGCCATTAGACCGCACCATATTAATTCATTTTATTTTATTTTTATTTTTTTCTTCTTACTCTATTTTATTCTTTATATTTTAACATGGTATCAATATAATGCTACTTTTTTACTAGGTTTCAAACAACTCAAAACCAACCAATTGTTGATTGCCGTTGACCACCATTGTCCAACTACTTTTGGACATTGTTTTTCTCCATAAAATATAAATGAAACTTTTCACCAAATTTTTTTTTTTTTTTTGGGTATAAATTCTCATTTTTTAAAATTCTAGAAGACTCTCCCTCTAAATAAAACCGTGATTCTTATTGAAAATCAATGTAAAAAAAGAGTACAAAAGAATGAATTATACATCACCACTACTCCTATATATACATGATGTAAGCAAGCTAAAACAGTGTAACTAACTCCCTGTTTTGGAGGGAAAAGCAGTTATGAAGCTAATCCTACTCTAATATTACAAGTGGACTTAAAGCATAACTAATTTATAACTCTCATATAATCTAGCTACACTGCTGCAAGTTAATGCATAAAATCCTCATGAAATGGCACTACGTCAATTGTTTCTAATAACTCTGCACTTGCCAAGACTAATTCTGCAATGTCCACTTGTTCACTACACTTTCTTGTTCTAGCAGCTACACTAGTCTCTTCAGTACTCTTTCCAATTGCAACACCCTGTTGTACCTTAAATTGTTGTGATCTCTGTTTCTCATTTTTAACACTTCCCCTCAAGATTAAAACTCTTGCTTCCTGATTCTCCAGTTTGTTCAGGATACTGAATACAATGAGCAAAGATATTGATTGAGCCTAATCTTCTCAGCAATCTTAGGTAATTATCTACCGCAAATACCTTAGAAAAAATGTCAGCTAGTTGATTCTTAGATGACACATAAAATGTTTTAATTGTCCCGTCCAGAATTTTATTTCTAACTATATGGCAATCTGCCTCAATGTGTTTAGACCTTTCATGGAATACAGGATTGGCATAGATATGCAATGTTACCTGGTTATAACAGTACATCAATGCTGGCTTTTCATGTGTGATGTGCAAGTCCCTCAACAAGTATAATATCCAAGTTAATTCACATGTAGTAGTGGCCATAAACCTGTATTCTGCTTCTGCAGATGATCTGGACATTGCATTCTGTTTCTTAGACCTCCAAGATACTAAAGCATTGCCTAAGAACACACAGAAACCAGTAAGAGACTTCCGAGTATCATGGCACCTTGCCCAATCTACATCACAGTAGGCCTTAAGTTGTAAATCTAACTCTGCAGGATAGAATACACCCTGCCCTGGTGTGCCTTTAATATATTGCAGAATCCTTGTTGCTGCCCTCATATGTGGTACCCTAGGTTGGGACAGAAACTAACTAAGCCAATGTATTGCATAGGTGATATCTGACCTACTTAGAGTTAAGCACATCATCTTCCCAATTAGTCTCCTTTACTGTCCAGCATCTTTAATCAATTCTCCATCACCTTTAGATAACTTCAATTGTTATTCCATAGGCGATTTTGCAGGTTTGCATCCAATCATTTCTACCTCTTTAAGGATCTCAAGGGCATACTTCCTTTGATTCAAACTAATTCCTTTCTCACTTCTTGCAATTTCCAATCCTAAGAAAAACTTAAGTGAGCCAAGGTCTTTAATTCCAAATTTCAGGTCTAATAGTGACTTTAAGGCTGCAACACAACTTGGATCATTGCCTATGATGATCATGTCATCTACATAGACAAGCAAGGCGGTAAACAAAAGACCTTTTGCATGAATGAAAAGTGAGTGATCAGCTTGTGATTATTGAAAACCAAATTGCAAAATGGTGGCTAAAAGCTTGACATTCCATTGCCTAGAAGCCTACTTCAAGCCATAAAGGGACTTGACTAGCTTGTAGACCAATGGAGTGGATGGATTGGAAGATAAGGACTCCCCCTTACTGTGATAACCAAGTGGTAAGCTCATATATACCTCTTCTTCAAAATCCCCATGAAGAAAGGCATTATTAATGTCTAGTTGATGCAAAACCCATCCCTTGGCAGAGGCAAGAGCAAGTAAAACTCTAACTGAAACAGTTTTTGCTAAGGAGAGAATGTTTCCAGAAAATCAAGGCCTTCCCTTTGTATAGCCTTTGGCCACCAAACGTGCCTTGTACCTTTCCACGGTCCATCAAAATTAAGCTTAATCCTATACATCCACTTACAGCCAATAGGACTTTTACCAAGAGGCAGTGAGGTAAGAACCCAAGTGTGAATCTTCTCAAGTGCTTCAATCTCAACTTCAGAAATAAGAGAAAAAGGATTAGAAAAATCATACATATCAGATGTAAAAGGGAATATGTGTTCATGAAAAACCATATCCCTAGAAACAAGGAATGCGTTAGTGGATAAATCAAGAAGTTTATAGCCTTTAATTCCAAAAGGATAACCCAAAAACACACATTTCCTTGCTCTGGGTGCAAACTTGGACCTGTTGTGAGAGAGAGTTGAAGCATAACACAGGCATCCAAAAACCTTCAAATGTGAGTAAGTTGGAACATGACCAAAAAGTACTTCAAAAGGTGTTTTGTGAGATAAAATGGAGGTTGACACTCTATTGATTAAGTATACAGCAGTAAGGATACAATAGCCCCAAAGATGCAAAGGTAAATTAGATTGAAATTTGAGGGCTCTTGCTACATTCAAGATGTGTTGATGCTTCCTTTCCACAACAGCATTTTGTTAAGGAGTTTCAACACAACTAAGTTGATGTATAATACCTCTTTGGGCAAAAACTTCTTTCATTATGAATTCTGTACCATTATCAATTCTAATGGTTTTTACTTTTCTTGAAAATTGAATTTCAACCATTGTACAAAATTGCTCCAAAGTGGCTTGAGTTTGAGACTTATGTTGTAGTAAGTATACTCAAGTACACCTTGAACAATAATCCACAATAGTTAAGAAAAACTTACAACTGTTCATAGTAAAAACAGAAAAAGGACCCCACAAGTCACAATGAATCAAATCAAAACAATTACTAGAAACATGAGTACTTTTATTAAAAGGTAACCTCATTTGTTTGGCTAAAGGACATACACGACAATGAAACTTCTCAGTAGGATTAAAAAGAGGTACATGATTATCATTCAACAAAGCCAACTTGTCATTTGACAAGTGTCCTAGTCTAGAATGCCATACGTGTGGTGGATTTTATTAATAGAACTACAACAGAAACACAAGTTGAAGTTGAATAGCTCTCTTCCAGCAAGTAATGACCATTGCATTCCCTACCTAGACCAATTGTGCTCCAGGGAGCAAGAGCCTAGATAAAGAAAAGATTTCCAAAGAAAATAAGGCATTAGAGAGTGGATTTTGCTATTTGGCTAACTAAAATGAGGTTAAAGCTGAATGAACACAAAGAACATTATGCAAAACAAGCTTTTCTGAAATTTGGACAGTCCCTGTGTGTGTAACTAAAGCAGATTCCACGTTTGGAAGATTAACATAAGTATTTAGGGTAGCAGTAATAGATGTGTAATAGGAAATCGAATGTATCATATGATCTGTTCCTCTGGTGTCTATTACCCAATCAGACTCTCTAAATGCTTCCCTATTGACAGTTTTTGCAGAAAAGATTGAATGTTCTAAATTGGGAGTGAAATTAGATTGAATACCTTACATGAGGTTGAACTAAGGTTAAGAAGAAGTAGAGGCCACATAAGAAACTACATCAGAAGTTCCTTCAACACCAGTACTTGCAGTAACTGTGCTTACAGTGGCTACATGATTTCCATCACCAAGATTACCCCCAGTATTGAGAGATGCCAATAACTGCTCACATTGTGCCTTAGATATAGGACATTGATTCACTGCAACAGGGAAATTCTCTGCATTAGCAACTGGTTTAGAGGAGACCTGATTTGCATTGGCATTTGATTTCCCTTTTGGCTTGTATCCAGGTGGATAGCCATGTAACTTGTAGCACTTTTCAATTGTGTGACCAGTCATGTTGCAGTGAGTACAAAAAGGCTTATCCTTCTTGTTATTCCCCTTGTTCCAATTGGTATTTCCAGAATTGCCTCTTTAATTAGCATACATTGCTGCTGCATTAGGATTGAGGTGTGCCAGAACCTCTATGTCCAATGCTTTTGTGTGATTACTATTAAAGAACCAATGCATAACCTTGCTCATAGAAGGAAATGGATTAGACATGAGAATTTGACTTCTATGAGTCTTAAAATTCTCATTCAACCCCGTCAGAAACCTTATGACATAAGCTTTGTCATGTGAAGCACTCAACACCTCCATAGCTCCACAAGAACACTCTGGAAATGGCTCATAATTAAGCAATTGATCCCAAAACCTGTTGAATTTGGTGTAATATTCTGTCATTGACATCTGGTTTTGAGAAATATGAGAAATTTCCCTCTGTAGATTGTAAATCTTAGGGCCATTCCCTTGTGAAAAGAGATTCTGTAATTCAATCCACATCTCCCTTGCTGTTTCACAATACATGATGCTGCTGGACACATCTACATGCATAGAATTGATCATCCACGAAAGCACCATGGTGTTACAGCTCTGCCAATCTTCATACAAAGGCGAATCCAAATTTGGCATTGGAATCTTTCCATTCACAAAGCCAATCTTCTTTTTCACAGTAAGAGCAAGAACCATTGCTCTGGACCATGCGTGATAATTCTTCATTCCAAGAAATGGTTGAGTAACCAAAATATTTCCTGGATTTTCACTTGAACTGAGAAAATAGGGATTGGGAGGATTGGGAGTAGTGGAATCATTGCTAAGGTTCAAACCTGATTGTAAAGGCTGAGCTTGAAGTGGATCAGATGGATTGGTTGACTCAATGGACGCCATTGAAGAAGCTTCAAAGCTCTGATACCATATAAAATTCTAGAAGACTCTCTCTCTCTAAATAAAACTGTGATTCTTATTGAAAATCAATGTAAAAAGAGAGTACAAAAGAATGAATTATACATCACCACTACTCCTATATAGACATGATGTAAGCAAGCCAAAACCGTGTATAACTAACTCCCTGTTTTGGAGGGAAAAGCAGTTATGAAGCTAATCCTACTGTAATATTACACGTCGACTTAAAGCATAACTGATTTATAACTCTCATATAATCTGGCTACACTACTGCAAGTTAATGCATAAAATCCTCATGAAATGGCACTGTCTCAATTGTTTCTAACAACTCTGCACTTGCCAAGACTAATTCTGTAGTGTCCACTCGTTCACTACACTTCCTTGTTCTAGCAGCTACACTAGTCTCTTCATTACTCTTTCCAATTGCAACACCTTGTTGTAACTTATATTGCTGTGATCTTTGCTTCTAATTTTTAACACATTTAAAGGTGTGTTTTCTTATTTAAGGCTCCCAAGTCATTCAACCTAGCACATCACTCGTTATTTTTGGATTTAATCTATGCAAATTTGCTAACTCACTCACGTGTTCATCACAATGTCATCCTCTCCCAATATTCCTCAAGCCACTAGTTTAGCCCTCCTCTGGTCATAGAAATTACTCATTGGTCATTGGTATAGCCACTCTTAGGCCTTTGTGGCTATCTTCAGACATTAATGCGTTGTTGTTGTCAACTACCCTAATCCATTTGACATCTTATCCGATCATCCATGGTCATCTTCAATGCATCTTCACAAGTTTAATTACATTCCAAACTCAAGTTGGTCTCTCACCCCCATCTTGAACTTGAAGGGGTCTCTTAGCGTACTATCATTATTTTATTATTGTACTATCGATGTATTGTCACCAAGTGGACCAATTAGGATTAATCTTAGTGTTGTAAATGAACCAAGTGAAGCTGAACATTCTACTTTTGCTGTTGAACCGAGCTTGAACATTCACTACTCGACAAAGTTCGGCTCGTTTACAGCCCTAATTAATTTAGATATATACCTTATTTAGGATTCATTGTAAACAAAATTTATTATAGTAAAAAAGTAGTTGTCTAGGCCTTTTGCTTTAGATCCAAGCTATTATAGACCGAACCATGATATCTCTTCTTTCTCTTGCTTTCGCTCTTTCCTAACATACAATAATCACCACTATTTTTATTCTTTAGATTTTAACAATAATTAATATTTGACTACATATCAAATTATATGATACAAATTCAACTGCTGATGTGACTTTTTTTTTTTTTTTTTTGGCATCAAATGTTTTACCTTTTGGCTATAAATTAATGATAAATTTATTAATTTTCTCATAATTTTCTAATACTCTTTTAATCTATTGTAAAACCATTTTTTTTTTTTTTTTTGGCCGCACTTGCTGACTTTGGAGACAAAATTTACTGTGCATGTACTATGCGTGCACTGTTCATGCACTGTTCATGCAATATTTAATATTAAAAGTGGGTCCCACAATACTATTCACACATTTAAAAATTATTTTGCTACAGTGTTTTCAGCAACAATCAGTTTTTATCAACTTTCAGCAACAATAAGTGCTATCCAAACGGACCCATAGAGTTATCACTAAGTTTTTGTTACTTTCATTTCATCATGGTCTAGCTAGAGTGACAATCCTACATTATCATTCAATTTTTGGCAGACAAAACCACCTGGTTAAGGAGAAAGCTCTTCTATCAGGAACATCGATCTTTTATCGTGGATTGTGTGTGTGTGTGTGTGTGTGTGTTTTTTTTTAATGTGCAAGGGTGAAAGTACGATTTAACATATAGATCTCTGAGTCGAACAGAAAGTCAAGTCCCTCCCTCTCTAACCAATGAGAAAAGTTGAGACAATTTTGTCCAATAATTTAGTGATTAATATATAAAAACTATAAGCGCACATGTACAAGGTTTTTGAAAATAGAAGCCGGTCCCCAGAATTCCACAGCCCCCAACCATTCACATCACATGATACTATGTGCCAGTGCCTGCCACTTGCTATTTTACTTATATGTAACAGCTTGATGCACGTTCTGTTTTACTATTTTATTCTTAAAGAAAGCTTTATAAATTTTCAATCCCTTAACCAACACCATATATAGGATCCATCTAACTTTCCCTTCTAGTGTGCCTGTGGCTGTGAGTGTTTGAGACTAGAGAGAGGTTTCAAAGTCAAAATGGGTAGGCGTCCTCGCTGCACTAAGGAGGAAATGAATAATGGACCTTGGACCGCTGAAGAGGACAAATTGCTCACAGATTACATCAAAATCCATGGAGAAAGAAAATGGTGCAATGTTGCAAGGAAAGCAGGTGAGAGAAAAATCATCATAAAACTGAAATACCCTCTTGGGATTTTGGATTAATTACTCAATGAAAGTTTTGGGTGTGTGTGTGGAGGTATTTATATATGAAATGTGGTAAAGTTTATACTATTTTGTTGGATACAGGTCTTAAGAGGTGTGGAAATAGCTGCAGGCTTCGGTGGCTGAATTATCTGAGGCCTGATATCAAGAGGGGAAACATATCACCTGCTGAAGAGGACCTCATTATTAGGCTTCACAGGCTCTTGGGCAATAGGTCTTTCCACTTATTCTTTCTCGTTCAGCTTTTATTTTTGTAATTTTTTTTCCTATTGAAGAGAGCAAAAGTTTGATAGTATTACTATTAATGCTTTGGTATTGATTGTATTGCTTTCACATTTCTATATACAGATGGTCGCTTATAGCTGGGAGGTTGCCAGGCCGAACAGACAATGAAATCAAGAACTATTGGAACACTGTCCTAAGAAGGAAACTGATCAATGGGAAACAACATAAGCAAAACACAATTCTTAGACCTTCTAATGAGATCACATCCTCAACCACTAGTGTGTCCAATGGGGCTAAGACCAACGCAGTGAAGTGTAAAAAGATCTTTGAAACCTCAGAGTCGTACGAACTTGAAACTTCTGGTAGTGCTAGTAATGCTCTTGAAGAACTCTCTAAGGAAGGATGCTTTGTGAATGATAATGTTATAAATGAATCAAAATCCAAAGAGGATTGCTCACCAAACTTTTCATCGAGCTTTAACTACATGGATGAGCTTTTGATGTCTGGTGTTTCTGGTTCAGACTTCTGGAAGTTATGCATATTTTATGATAATTTAGCTGGCTGTAATAATGGTAGCACCAGTGATCTCTTGGACAGGCATCTACCATAGTTTTGAGGATGCAGTGAAGCGATGAATCACACTGATTCACTGTTTTTAGAACAGACAATGAAATCAAGAACTATTGGAACACTGTCCTAAGAAGGAAACTGATCAATGGGAAACAACATAAGCAAAACACAATTCTTAGACCTTCTAATGAGATCACATCCTCAACCACTAGTGTGTCCAATGGGGCTAAGACCAACGCAGTGAAGTGTAAAAAGATCTTTGAAACCTCAGAGTCGTACGAACTTGAAACTTCTGGTAGTGCTAGTAATGCTCTTGAAGAACTCTCTAAGGAAGGATGCTTTGTGAATGATAATGTTATAAATGAATCAAAATCCAAAGAGGATTGCTCACCAAACTTTTCATCGAGCTTTAACTACATGGATGAGCTTTTGATGTCTGGTGTTTCTGGTTCAGACTTCTGGAAGTTATGCATATTTTATGATAATTTAGCTGGCTGTAATAATGGTAGCACCAGTGATCTCTTGGACAGGCATCTACCATAGTTTTGAGGATGCAGTGAAGCGATGAATCACACTGATTCACTGTTTTTTAGGCACATTGATATTTTCTTTAAACTCTTTGCTAAGTCTTACAAATAACCTCTGTGTTTAACTTTTATGACTTTTTTTTTTGGGTATAAATATAAGGGGAGAGTGATATCATTCAAGGGCTTTTAACTACTCAATCACCCTTTCTTGAGAAAGGAAACCTACAATCCAAAATAGCCTATCTGTTGTCATGCAAATTAGCTAGAGAAACACAACTGAAAATTGTACAACTTCTATATGTAAGACTATTTACTGCATTTAGAGTGAAAAGGATCATATAATTAATTTTATGCCTTTTCAGCTTGTTCTCTCTCCTAACCTTTTAATTAATAATTATTTTCACCATGATTCCATAAATTTTGTGTATTTTTCTTTCTTTAGAGTTTGTTCTGGTTGGTGTGAAAATGCGGTAATTGCTTTGATTTTAAAATTATTAGGTAATCCTAAGGGGTTAGCTTAGTAATTCCTAAGGCCTCATGATATTTATGAAATCTTAAATTCAAAACTTCTTACCAACATCTTGGGGCCACCCCCATAGGTTCCCTTTTTGTAATAACTTGGTGCGTGTGGGATGAGTGGACTGCATACATTCGAAAGAATAGTCAGATACTCAAAAAGGGAGTCTTTTGGCTAAATATTGCTAAATTTAAAACATATTTGCGTTATAGGTACTGCTCCAAGTTATTTAGGAAAATGAGGAGAGAGATTGAATTTCGGCAACACTATTGCCGAAATTCAACAAAAAGTAGGAGAGAGAATAAGAAAAAGGAGGAAAGAGAAAAGTGAAACAATAACCTTGATGTGTGAGTGTGAGAAGTGCAATAATGAGTGGGTGCCCAAAAAAAAAAAAAAAAGTAATTGCAGCAATAGTATTGCCGAAAATGGTAGGAAAAAAAAAAGTGAATGCCAAAATCTGGAGAAGAATTAAAAAAATATATAATGTGCTACATACATAATATTTTTACAATATTTTTACAACAAATCACAGGTAACTAGTTATTATTAATTCAAATTTAAATTTAACATTGAGATTACTATTTTAATCCAACAATAACAATAAGTAACAACCTGACACTTAAAATTTGTTGTAAAAATATTGTAAAAATTGTGTGCACTTCATTTCTTAAAAAAAAAAAAAAAATTCCCCATTGTGGCAATGGTATTGCCGAAATACCATTGCCACAATTGAAAAAAAAAAATTTAATTTTCCCAATTGTGGCAATGGTATTGCTGAAATACCATTGCCATAATTGAAAAAAAAAAATAATCCATTGGGAATTTTTTTTTTTTCAATTGTGGCAATGGTATTTCGGCAATACCATTGCCACAATGGGGAATTTTTTTTTTTTTTTTAAGAAATGAAGTGCACACAATTTTTACAATATTTTTACAACAAATTTTAAGTGTCAGGTTGTTACTTATTGTTATTGTTGGATTAAAATAGTAATCTCAATGTTAAATTTAAATTTGAATTAATAATAACCAGTTACCTGTGATTTGTTGTGAAAATATTGTAAAAATATTGTGCGTAGCACATTATATTTTTCTTTAATTCTTCCCCAGATTTTGGCATTCACTTTTTTTTTCCTACCATTTTCGGCAATACTATTGCCACAATTACTTTTTTTTTGGGGGCACCCACTCATTATTCCACTTCTCACACTCACATGTCCGGGCAGCACAGGAAAATTGGGCAGATGAATTTCGGCAACACTGTTGCCGAAATTCAAGGTTACTGTTTCACTTTTCTCTTTCCTCCTTTTTCTTATTCTCTCTCCTACTTTTTGTTGAATTTCGGCAACAGTGTTGCCGAAATTCAATCTCTCTCCTCATTTTCCTAAATAACTTGGAACAGTACCTATAACGCAAATATGTTTTAAATTTAGCAATATTTAGCCAAAAGACTCCTCAAAAAGGTCTAGATACCCTCATTTGTCCCAAAAAGACTACTCTTTCTTTTCATATTGATGGTAAACCCTACTATGAATTTAATTAGTGGAATTCACAAGAAATGTGAAATGAAGGAGCACCATATCACAATATTCTGTGAATACCAAATAATTACTCCATAAATCAACAGTTGAACATGATATCAATTGAACATGATATCATTGAAATATTCTAGAGCCAATCTCACTATAGCTGGTTCCTTCGTGCTGGTATTGTTGACTGGGGCTGTGCAAAAAAAATTGCCTGACTCGCCAATTTGCCTAACCCAAACTGACCAAACTCAATCCATGCGAGTCAATTAAGTGAGACGGGTCGGATTGGGTGAATTAGATAGATTATTTAGTGGGTTGGGTTGAATAACGGGTTGTGATATTTCTAACCTGTCATAACCTGACGCGCCCGCTTATTCCACTTCACAGATATACCCACCTTATTTCTCTCATGTCTTTCTCTTTCTTTTTATTTTTTCATTTTCACATTTCTCTTCCTTAATAAACTCCAATTGCGCTCTCTAAGATTTTATTATTATTCTTACTCTATATACATGTCTAATTTAAGATTATGATATGTTTTTATTTTTAGTGTGATAAAATTTCAATCATTCTAAAGAAAAAATAATGTAGTATTTGTGATTATTTTTAATAAAAGTTGTTTAGTGTGATAAAATTTCAATCATTCTAATAAAACAATGCACTGTTTGTGATTATTTTTAATAAAATTTGTAATTTTTTTCTTTCCTTTTTTTATTTGAGGAAGGAAACTATTATCTAATTTGATTGAAATAATTTCATTTAAATAATTGCACTTGTCAACTCGCCCAACCTACTCATTCTGCCAAGTTGAATCATTAAGATTTTCAACTGATCCACCGGATTTATAGATTGGTGAGTCAGCAGCAAATTGGAATTTTTCTAACCCGCCATTGGTGTTTTAGTTGAAAATATTGCACTCCATTGGCTCAATCCAACCCACGCACACCTTTTTTATTTTTATTTTTTGAGAAACCAATAGGGAACTTTCATTACTAGGATAGAAAATATCTGTTAGAAATTACAAAGTTGGCTGCATCACTATGGATGTCCCCTAGCCATATTTGGGGTTCATACAAGAACTTTGCTAATTTAGCGAGTTTGTCTACAACCATGTTGCCCTTGCGCTTGATATGAAACATATTGATAATGAACATTTTTTGTGCTTATTTGTAGAGTGTCAAAAAGTATTCACTGTAGTAATTTTGTTATAGTTGCATCCCATGTGTTTGGTAAAATTTCTTTTAGAAATCTTATGTGTCTTTCTTAAATCTGTTTATTATTTTTATTTTGGTCATTCTATTACAAATAATAGGCATCTCCACTGGTGATGCTGAAAATCGTCAATTAGTCATATAGTCCTCACGCTCTCAAAACAAAATATGCACAACACAAAACAAGAAGACCTTAGGAGAGTACCAGTGTGGTACTAGCCAAAAACCTTCCGATAGTTAAGTTAGAGAACTTTTCACAACTCTAGAGTGCTAGAGCTGGGGTGAATTATGTGTACCTTATTTCTTGAGGGCCTTGGGTTTTTATAGTAGTGTAAAATCGACCTCCGTTTCTTGTGTAAGAATGTGTTTCCTTACAGGAAAAGATCATCATAAATGCATGTATATTACGGGATCCTTCTCATGTTGAGATTCCTTTCATGTTAGGATTCTATTGACTAGGGTTAATCGTGGGATGCAAGTTGTTTCCATTTAGAATTCCTTGGAGGCCACTTAAGTCATATGGATGCCACGTGGCCTTGAGATCCGTCCACCTCGTATTCGTGTATCTTGGATCCGTCCATGTAGAGATACTAACCATCCACTAATCTAGTACCGCCAGATCTGTTTAAATGGATTTGTCATCCTTAATTTTATACTTTCTAGTTGCCCCCTCACTCCATTGGTTTGTCACCTCCCCTAGACGGACCCGTGGAGTGACGGTTCAACTTGTCTCCTAAGAAATGTGCACAAATTGACAGCCAAGCCTAGGGTCATTAATGTCGTAGGGGTATGTGTCATTCCCTTAGTGGCCAATCTCTTGGAACGAAGCGTCCCTTTGTCTTCCGCGCTGTTCCCTCTATATAAACTTGCTCTCTTACTTCTCATTTTTTACTTTCCTTAGTGAATTCATAATCAAAGAGCTATCGTCTACCTTGTTAAACCAGCATATCATCTACTTGGTGCATCCGTCATCTACACCTTTCCTGTTGCTCATCTTCAACTAGTAAGTACTCTTTACATTCTGTTGAATTCTATTGTCATTCTTTAGACTTTGCACACCCGTCGTCTATGTAGATCCGTCAGTGTCTTAGGGTTTACCGGTCATGTATAGGTGACAGATGTCTAATGCGTCAAGTAACCAATCGTGTGTCTGCGAGGGGGTGGGATACGATGAGGTGTTCCCACCAGGTCAGAACGACCCTGGCACCTCAAGTGAAGAAAAGAATCTGTTGGCCACCTCACCTTCCACAAGGGGTGAGGATTTCGACACGGATAGGTCAGAGGGTGATTCCACTGATGGCCTAATTGGTGTTGAACCCCTAACCCAATTCGTCATAGGTCCTGATAGACTTAGGGAGTTTATAATACTTCCCTTGTGGATGGTCAATGACTTCATTTCTACCATCAAAGAGTCACACTTCAAAACGCTTAAGGAGAAGTACCAAATACCCGACCATATACCCCTCCTTCTACCCTACAAATCAGAGAAGTGTTACTACGAGGGTGTCAAAGGTGTTGGAGTCTATGAGCAAATATTGAAAGCAGGGCTCAGATTCCCCTTGAGTGCTCTCCACCATCGCCTCTTTCAATGCTTGGTGTTGGCTATCACCTAAATCGCCCTAAATGCCTAGAGGGTTTTTCTTGGCATGGAGGTCTTGTATGGGGCCATGTCCGACGGGTTGCATAGGTTGACGGTGGAAGAATTTTTTCATTGTTACCATCCGACTAAGATTGTTCAGTCCAAGGGCATGTATAGTTTTGTGCCTAAGAGCCCGTTGCTGAGGCTCGTGTGTGATACCCCCGACTCTAACAGGAACTGGAAAAGTTGCTATTTTTTTTATAGAAGGTGACGAGTGGATGTGTCACCCTGGTGACCAAGAGTTTATGTCCGTCGACAAAGCATGGGGTATAATGCCCCTATCTGGTATGCATCCGTCCATATTTAGGTTCTTAATTGTTTCAACTTTTACTTGTTTCTTTAATCGTCTCCTTTTGCAGCTCGGGACCATCCACAAGTCTCATTTGAATAGTGGAGCTTTTTGGAAAAATATACAAAACCCAGTTGTCAGAAAGGACGTGGGCTAAGTTAGTCAACTTAGACACTCTCTACTGGTACTGTGACGAACCAAAACCCACAATAGCTGCTCGTCGATACGACCATCAAGTTCGTTAACTTAAGTCTGTCACCCAACACTTTGGTTTCTTTTCTTTGTTTTTACATTATTTAACTCCTGATATCCGTCCACCTTTGTGCAGAAATGGAAGACAACAAGAGAAGGGCCTACATCAAGCAGCAAGCTGTTGCGAAGAAAAAACAAGAGGGGAGTCAACCCCCTAAGAGGACGGGTCCAGTCAACCTGTTTACCAAGAAGAAGTCATCGGAGAAGACTAACCTTCTTCCAAAAAGCCCAAAGTTGTCCCCGAGTCCGTTGTGGGGCTAAAGGTTAAGACCAAGAAGACGGTCACTCCGATTGGTCAAAGAAAAGGCAAGAGACTCATGATGGGCCCTATCCCCGTCATTGAAAAACCACCTATCCTCCTCTATGAGGATTCTAAGTATGCTTTGGAGCAACTTTCGTTTAGCATCACAGCTGAAAACTATAAGGACTTGAGCAACCACGCAATTGAAGCCCTAGGGGAGACGGGGCTTTTTAGCATTGCGCAGGTAACTGTGTCTGTCCCCTTTCTCTTTCTTTCCTTTAACTTGTCCAGCCACTAGCCCTTCTTTTGTTTTTAGGCAATGTTAATGATGAAAGGGTTGATGGGCTGCTGCTTAAACCATAAGACGACACTGGACCATGTTAGGGCAAAGACAAGGTCGATGGAGGATGAGTTGGCTCAGCTAAAGGCCTGGAAGACGGTCTAGGAGAAGAAGCTAGCTTGCTCAAAACAAGAAAGGTGTGAGCTGGAGAAGCAGACAAAGATGCTGAGGCAAGTCCTTGAGGATTCGGAGAAAGAGATCAGTGATGCCAAGGATCGACTCCGTCAGGTGAAGGAGGATGCGATACGGGAGTACCGCGATTCTAACGCTCTTTTGGCAGAGCTCGGAGGCTCTTACGCTGATGGCTTTGATGACTGCCTCCGTCAAGTCAAAGCTTCTTTTCCAGACCTAGACCTCTCCCATGTTTCTATTGATCCCCTGGCCCAGACCCCAGCTCAGACCATCCATTCCGAGAGCACTGATGAGCTATGTACTGATGGCGCCCTTGTTAACGATCCTCGTGGTGACGGAGAGTCTGCTCCTATTGAAGGCCAAATCCAATCCGTCGAGGGTAGCGCCCGTTAACCTAAAGATGTATAGATTTTGGAAGAGAGGGATAAAGAAAACCCCCCCTGTCCAACAGTAGTTTTTCTTTTCTCTTGTAAATTGTATTTTTTTTTATTAAGCTATATTTTTTCCGTCTACTCTAAATTCGAAACATTTGCCCTTGTGGCTTTTTATTTATTAACTTTAGTTATCCGTTGCCTCTCCTAGACTCTGCATGTAGACATTTCCTTTTATGGATCTTTATATTATTTTGGTTACATTCCTTTTGCAACACATTCGTCTATTTGGGATTTTAATGTTTGCAAATGAATTCTTGTAATGAATCTGACCTTTTTGATGAATATAAGTTACCCGTCCATTTTATGGACTTTTCAATGGTAACCCGTCCACTTTGTGGAATAAATATGAGTTATCCGTCCATTTTATGGACTTTTCAGTGGCAACCCGTCCATTTGGTGAACTTTATATTTCAAATTATTCCTACTATGTGGACTTAAGAATTCAAACCACCCTTTGGGATGACCCCATCCACTGTATGGATTTAACAATTTGAGTCACCCATTGGGGTGAGCCCGTCCACTATATGGACTTTATATCTTGAATCATTCCTTTGGGATGAGTCCGTCCTTTTTTCGACTAACGATTTAAGTTACCCCTTCTGGATTGAGTCCGTCTTCTTTAGACTTAACATATTAAATCACCCCTTTAGGATGAGCCCGTCCATTTGGACTTAATATTTCAAATCACCCTTTTAGGATGAGCCTATCCACTTGTGACATCCTTTGTGATTTGCTAAGGGTAATCATCGACTATTACTGGTAGGGTGACCGCTCTTAGGGGATGCACCCTTGTTCCTTCGAATCTCATGAGTGGTGCATTGGTTGGAATTAACCATTCTTTCCCTATCCTTATCTGTTGGAATGCTGGGTAGTATAAGATATCGGCAAAGCTCCCGTTGTCCACAAGGACTCAATGTGTATTGTAATCCCTTATTTGTATGCTGATTACAAGTGCATCGTCGTGTGGGTGATGGAGATGTTGGACATTGTTGAGGGTCATTTCTGTAAAGCCAGCCCAACCCAGCGAAGCAGGCAATAAGAGTGGCAGGCATGGAATAAGACTGTTAGGCCCAAGCGGCAGAAAAGTTAGGACACAGGCCCATAACATGAATAAAGGAGTCTTGAGGAAGTAAATGGGCCCAAAGGGCCCGGAAAGAAAGAAATGACACCCATGGGCAATGTATGTTATGAAAAAGCAAGAATGGGCCGCGGCAGGCCCAAGGCAATGTAAACAAAGAAAGTAGGGGATAATGGCAAGCCCATGAACCCCAAGAATGAGAATGAGGAAATTGGGCCAAGGAAGCCCAATTGAGTTAGTAAATGCCCATGGGATACAAAGTTAGTAAATAGACCAAGGAAGTCCAAAAGAAGTAAATGGGCCGGATAAGCCCAAGTGAAAAGAGAGGGACATTGGAGCCCACGAGCAAGAACACCAGTGGCCATATTAAGCCACTAGGGGAAAGAAAGGAACGGTAGGCCTGAAAAGAGGCCTAGCAGGAACAAATTGCCACGACAGGAAAGGCCAAATAACACGATGGGAAAAGAATTGGGTTGAAAAGAACACAAGGCCCAGTACTCGGCAAAGCCCAGGCCCTATGGGGACAGGAAATCAGAGCAGCAACTCGCGGGAAGCCAGAAACGGACAGCAGGCGATGCAAGTAACGTCTCTAGCCCACAGCAGATGCATGAACAGCAGGCAGCCTTTAGACATAAACCACACGCAAGGCCCAGACACCACCAGCCTATACCCAGCCAATACAGGACATGGTAGGGTCATGGGTCAGAGGTAAGAGGGCATGGTTTGGAGGTGGGGAGAGGGGAAGACCTGTTTTGAGGTCCTTGCTCAGACTCTTTTGGGGAATACGTCCTGCTGGGATGGCATATCACCCAAAAGAGGCAAGGTTGAGTGGGGACCAATAGGTGCATGCCATGAGGGATAGGGAGAGAAACATCACCGCGGCAGGACAAGGTGTCGTGGCGGACTAACAGACAAAACGTTGTCTGTGTCTGTGACAGAGGGGCTCGCAGACAGCAGTAAGGGTCTGCGAGTGCGTCTAGACTAGACGAAAAAAGGTTAAAGGGTAGAATAGTAAAGAATCGATTTCGGCAGGCTCTATAAAGGGGCGCCTCTGCCATGTGCAAAAGCAACAGGAGGCACGAGAGCAATACAACGTAACTTAAAAAAAGGAGAATACTCTGTAACTTGCTTAGAAAAATAGAGGAGGATAACACTAAAAAACGACCAAAGTGGAAATTACTAAGAAAGGACTAGAAAAGAAAGAGAGAAGAGAGAAAAAACGGAGCAAGTGAGAGTGGCATGCACCGATAGGCCCCTCCCCTTCTCTCCCTCTCGAATCCTTGCTCACTTCTACAGTTGTTTTGAGAAGCGTCCATTCAGGTCCGCCTCCCTCAAACCTATTAACTTTCGCGGCAGAAATCCCGTTTTCCTTTCCTCGGAGGTTAATTGCGTTGAGAAGGGGCGTTCTTTCTCTTCGGCCTTACTCCTGCGGGCCAAACTGAATTTATTTACATAAACTGTGGATTAAATCTTCGTTACCATTTGCCCTTACTATTTATTTGTCAAAAATTGCTAAATGTTATTGTAGTTTGGTCATTTCTTATTAGAAGAACTATCTGGTCATTCCAGAACACATGAGTTTGCTTTATCAATTATATCTGCCTGCCGCAAGCTCTTCGCTAGAACAACCTAGTCTGCGGTAAGTACCCTCCTGGCAGACGAGGCATAGTTCGCGCACAAACCGGCCAAGTTGAGTTCCAGTTGGCCCGGTCTCGACTCCTGCAACCCAGAACACTTGGGCCTACATTCACGAAGGGCCAGCCCGGCCCAACATAGCAAAAAAAGGCCCAACAGACATCTTCCTCCGTGAACCCGATTATGGGATTGTTGATTCGTGCCATCTTTGAAACGTACCCCATCAACTAGACTTTCTGAACCATTCGTAGGTAGGCCTTGTGCGCCTTCTTAGAGGAACTGGATGTTGCACTGCCCTCTATAATCATCCTTATGTCTCCCAACGGTGGCTTAGGGCATTCATTTTCTCTTCGAGTAGGCTGTCCTTAGGGCTGGTTTGTCCCTTCCTTCCTGATAAATCTCTGCAACTTCTCTTGCTTTATGAGAGCTTTTATCTGTTGCTTTAAGTCGTAGCACTCGAAAGTGTCGTAGTCATGATCACGGTGGAAATGGCAGTACTTGTCTCTAGACCTTTTGTTGGGCTCTCCCTTCAACTTGCCAGGGAATGTTAGGGCCCTTTCATCTTTGATCTGCATTAGGACTTAATCTATCGGGGTGTTCAGAGGGGTGAAACTTATGAATCTTTCAGTTGGAGGCTTAGAGTGTCTATCTTCCCTTCTATCTCTTGTCCTGGCCATCTTTCGCCCTTTGTCCTATCTTGATTCCTCTTGCCTTTCTCTTTTTTTGGGCTTCTCTTCGGGAGCCAGTAACGCGTCTTCCGTGTTCATGTATTTAGTAGCTCTGCAGAGCACATCTGACATGGTCTTCGAGTCATTCTTATACAAGGAAAATAGAAACTTACCCTTCAACAGCCTATTTGTGAAAGCGACAACGAGTATCTTATCGTCAGCTTCATTGATTGAGAGTGTCTCCTTGTTAAAGCGGGCTATGTAAGATCTCAGCGTCTCATCCTCCCGTTGCTTAATACTCATTAGACACGCAGTGGATTTCTTATATCTGTGTCCCCCGATAAATTGTGAGGTAAACTGAGCGCTTAACTCCTTAAAGGTACTAATAGGATTAGGCGTCAACCTACTGAACCAAATCCTTGCGGGGCCGTTCAGCGTAGTGGAGAAGGCCCTGCACATAATCTTGTCCACCACTCCTTGCAGGTGCATCAAAGTCTTGAAGGACTTTAGGTGATCCAAGAGGTCTTTAGATTCATCGTAGCTTTCCACCTAAGGCATACGGAACTTTGGTGGTAAGGGGAACGTCATGATGGATGTGGTAAATGATGAATCAATTCGATAGACCAAGTCATCGAGGTCGCTAGACACTCGTCCTCTGAGGGTGTTCATCATGAAGTCCATCTGGTCCTTCATCATCTACATCTCCGTGATTATGTGAAGGGGAGTCGTATCTGTGGCGGATGGACGGTTGGTATCTTGTCGCTCTTGTTTGCTTGGGGTGTTGCTACCTTCCGACCCCTATTGATTCCTTCTTTCAGTGCTGGTTCCTTCCTGGTCCTCCTCTTAGGGGTTAAGTGCTACGTTCTTCTGGCGCAGCTGTTCCTTCAGGTCATGATTCTGCTTGGTGAGGCGTTCCACTGCTGTTGTAAGGGTTTGAATTTGTTTCTCTAGGGCAGTGGTGCGCGGTTCGTCACCTTGATTGTTAGTGGTTTTTGCCATCGAACGAGTAAGTACCATGCAACTTTTTGTCTGGGAAGTGTAGTATGGCTTATCTCCGAGTTTTCCCACAGACAATGCTAACTGATGATGCCGAAAATCGTCAGTTAGTCACACAATCCTCACTTGCTTAAAACAAAACCTGCACAACACAAAACAAGAAGACCTTAAGAGAGTACTGGTGTGGTACTAGCCAAAAACCCTCCAATGGTTAAGTTAGAGAACTTTTCACAACTCTAGAGTGCCAAAGCTGGGGTGAATTATGTGTACCTTATTTTTTGAGGGCCTTGGGTTTTATAGTAGTGTAGAATCGACCTCTGTTTCTTGTGTGAAAAGGTGTTTCTTTACGGGAAAAGATTATCATAAATGCATGCATATTATGGGATCCTTCTCATGTTAGGATTCCATTGACTAGGGTTAATCGTGGGACGCAAGTTGTTTCCATTTAGGATTCCTTGGAGGTAACTTAAGTCATGTGGATGCCATGTGGCCTTGAGATCTGTCCACCTCATGTCCATGTATCTTGGATTCGTCCATGTAGAGATACTAATCGTCCACTAATCTAGTACTGCTAGGTCTGTTTAAATGGATCCATCATCCTTAATTTTATACTCTTCATCCACCATTAAATTTTTAGCTAATTTGAGCTTTCTTGTTAACCTTTTAGTTTGCTTAATTGATCATCTTTTAAGGAAAAATTACTTTGCATCACTTTGATATGTTCTGTGATTATAATCACTTTGCATCATTTTGTCCTTCAGAGATTATAAGGCCCTATTTGGCATGTTAGTTCTAACACAATAACTCACATTTTAAAAAATATTACACACTTTTTCACCCACACGTATATCAAAAAAGTAAACATTGAGTCAGGCTATGACGTAAAACTAGTGTTTTACGCCAGCCAATAAGAAGCTGCCACGTCATCAATTAAAATATCAATGTCTCTCTTGTCTTCTCCGTTTCACAGGTCTCTCTCTTCTCTCTCTTTATTTCTTTCTTTCTCACTTGTTCTCTTCCTCACTCCAGCCCTCTCACCCATACCTTTCTTCTCCATCTAAAATCAAATCCAATTAAAAGCTTCAAGGCCATCAGTCCCTTCCCTTCTCCCTCTTAGCAAAGCCAGAGATTACTGTATTGTAGTGTATTGGTTTTTGTTTTATATAAAATTCCCAACGAATCGGATCAAATCTAAAGCATTCCCTTTGACTCAGAGATGAAATCACCATCATAGGTTGTACAAAGAAATTGATGAACAACAACAACAACAACAACAATCTCAGCAACTCATTTGAAAGAGTGAGATTTTGATTATATACATACATATATATATATATAATTTCTTTTTTATATTTTCAGATTTGGGCCCCCAAAAAGAAAAGGAAAAAAAAAGAAAAAGAAAAAGAAAAAGAAAAAAGAAATGTATAAAACAGTGTTGTATCAAGGGGAAGAGTTACTTGGAGAGGTAGAGATCTACCCAGAAGAGAAAGAGAAGATTGAAGTGAAGGAAATCAGAAAAAGTCAGTTTTCACAAGCAAGTGAAAGATGTCCACCACTGGCTGTGCTTCATACTATTACTGCTACTGGGATTAAGAGCTTTAAGGCCATCAACCTCTTCCCTTCTCCCTCTCAGCAATTGGAATATACTCTTGCCGATTGCAACATCTAGAACGAGTTCATACGCAATGCGGCGACAATGCGAGGCTAGATCCTTACGGGTCAGGCTTGAGACGAGGAAATCTGGATTAGAGGAGTTGCGGTCGATCTATGGCCATGGTCCGAGCTCTGTGGTGGATTTGTGGTGTTAGGCGGTTGGGATGTGGTGAACACTGAATATGGGTTTAGTAAATCTGAGTTTGGGTTTGTGTAGTGAGATCTCTGGCTTTGCTGAGAGGGAGAAGGGAAGGGGTTGATGGCCTTGAAGCTTTTAATTGGATTTGATTTTAGATGGAGAAGAAAGGTATAGGTGAGAGGGCTGGAGTGAGGAAGAGAAAAAGTGAGAAAGAAAGAAAAAAAGAGAGAGAAGAGAGAGACCTGCGAAACGGAGAAGACGAGAGAGATACTAATATTTTAATTGATGACGTGGCAGTGTTTTACGCCACAGTCTGACCCAATCTTTACTCATATCAAAAACACCCAAACAATGTGCTCTTTCTCTTTTGTACATATCATTCTGTTCAGTTCATAGAACTAGAGGCATCCAGGATTACTAATGATGAAAGTTCCAATCCAGTTACAAATTCCTGGAGTACTTCATAAAGTGTTGTTGCAGGTTCACAACCTTTACTTGCAAACGAAATGATAAGAATGGTTGTTTTGACAATCAAATGAAAAGTAAAACATATAATCTGTTTTACAAGGGAAATGAAAAACACCTATATTTTTGTATTTATTTTCCAATAAAGGTGTATTTCATTTTGTTTCATTTGTGACAGAATTCATCTCAGTCTCATTGATGGAAATCTCTTGCATTTTGTCATCATCAAATCCTTTTTCATCGTCTGGCTGCCCAATGACAAGATTGTCTGTCCTTTTCGCCCAAAGTACCCAGTAAAGGCCTGCAATGATGAGAGACGCTCCTACCAAGCTGGGCTACACCAAATATACAAAAGAAAGTAGTTTAGTTCTTCATTTCCTCCTTAGCAATATGGACAATACACACAATGCCAGATTGTTTATGAGGTTTTATTATTTACTAACAATTGTGACATGTAGCAGAAAACAGAAAATTGTGATAGAAAGCTAAAACTGGATTGTTATAAGCAAATTTTTATGATTGGAGAATCAGAAACCGATGACTTGTAAGTAGCAGAAAGAATTTGTGTTCTATCTATAGCCCACCTGCCCAAGTGTAGTCCCTCTGCAAAAGCAATTGCCGAGAATATTCCCACAACAATTAAGAGTAGTGGACTAAACATTGCTGCAAAAACTGGTCCCTTATTACTGATACACCATGTTTGCAAGTAGTAGACTAAAGCTGAGATCACCACTCCCTATTACAAAAGTAAGCAGGAAGAGATGAAGACTATAGTGTTTTACTTTCAAAGGTATCAAATTCCATGAAAGACATGCATTTGTAAGAGTAAACACTCCCACTGCAGAGGATGGTTAATAGCTGCATGTTCCACTCCAGCTTCCACAAGTCTAGATTTCTTGCAAAAAATAGTGCAAGAAAAAAAGATTGCAATGATACAAAGAAGCAAATCAAAGTGTTCAGCGATAATCTAGCTGGGTAGACTTTGTAGACCACAGCCTGAGAATAAATAGACCAAATTTGGGGAAAAAAATATGAAACAAGAAAGGAAGTTTTTCATATATATTACTATCATTTGAAAATATATAGTACATCACCTGGAGAATCAGCCATGCCTCCATGCTATGTGACTCGTCAGAATAAGTGCAGTACCCTTAATCCAGTTATCCTTGCCATGGCTCAACTCACAACTGTTGGTGCTACAGATGATTATCAGAGGCCTGTGCACAAAGCCTTTGAAAAGATATCTTCCTTTCCAGAAGGTAAAAGTAAGTGCTCCACCAATGCAAATCAGTGTACCTAGCACCTTAGCTTGACCTCTAACACTTACTATGTTCAATGTCTCCATCCTAAATTAGAGATATAAAATCCAATGAAGGGCATCTGGTGAACTTGTAAAGAAGGTAATGGATGAGGGAAGCTGAGATAATACCTGAGTATTACTGCTATGAGGAAGGTCAAACTAGGGATAACATTACTTAAGGCACTTGTAACTGTTGGAGAAGTGTATGCTAAACCAGCATAGTTAACATTAAGATGGATGGTTGTCCCAAGTGACAAAAGCAAAAAAATATTTGCAATCACAGAGAATGAGAGTGGAGGCCAATTTTTCCTGCTTTGCAAGAAGAAAATAAATAAATATTTTTCTTCTTAAATGCTCCGGCAACTCATCATGAGCCTAAAAGGCATATGATCTAATAAGTGGTAGCTCCAAGAATTTTTTTGAGGGTGGTCATGAAGAAACTTAAATTAAATTAAATCTAACAAAAAGATAAATTCATATATTGATTAAAAAAAAAAAACCAAATACATGAAGTCTTACAATTTTCTTCTACCATTTTTTTTTTTTGAAATCGTTGCATGATAATCTCATTATCAATACTACAAGCTACATCTTTTTCAGAATTTTAGTTAAATAAAAATTTTCTTGGATTTTTCTTTTTATTTGTAAGGACTCAATATATTGTTAAAAGGAACAAAGTTTGACAAAATTTGACTACAAACTTAGGCTGTGTTTGTTTCGGCAGTAAAAGGAATCCGGAAAATATTTTACACCACGGGGCGTGTTTGGGAACGGCCGGAAAATTTAGTCAAATGGAAAATGCATGTTGCCGCCGCCCTTTAGATCGAACTCTCGTCGTCTCAATCTTGTCGCTGCCTGAAGCTTGCCGTCGTTTGACCGATCTCGTCGTCTCAATCTCATCGCCCATGATCGATCTCACTGTCTCGATCTCATCGCCCATGACCCATGACTGATCTCTCTCGTTCTCGACACACCAATCTAGCCGCCGCCGTCCACCCCCAAACCCACTCCATCAAAAGCCCACTCCACTTTACCCCCAAACCCACCTGATCTGGCCACTACCATCCTCCATCCACTCTGATCTCTTTCTTTCCCAATCTATCTCTCTGTCCCTCACTCTGTCACACTCTTTCTCCCTCTGATCTCACTCTTTCTTCCTCTCCCTCAATGTTTTTATTTTGATTTTTGGTCGTGTGAAGTGTATATTTTGGTTGTGTTAAGGGTATATTTTGAAATTTTTTATAATAAAATTTGTTTGGATGCTGAGAAAATGTGAAAATTTTGTAGGAAAATAGCATTTTTAGAATGTTATCAAACACCGAAAATCATTTTCAGGATAATTTTCCATTGCAGAACCAAACACCCGGATTTCATTTTCCTTACGAGAATTCACTTTCCCCTGTATTCATTTTACACTCGGAATTCGATTTACATTGAACCAAACGCAGCCGTAGTTGTAGCTTAAGACTACAACTTTCACTGAACAAATTAACATGACTACATATTTTGAAAATCTAATAATTGAATCGTATGTTTTTTATGTTCTTAAAACACATGTCAAATTTCATGTGAATCGGATGTTATTTGCTATTTGATCCATAAACTTATTTTTTACGTATAATTTTATACTACAAAAACTCAAAATTTAAACATTTGATTGATGACAAAAGCTATTGATCCTTGATCTTCTTGAAGTTTTGCAAGTATGGAAATGATATAAGAAAAAAATATATATAATGTAATTGTGAATTTGTCAAAATTCATATCCATTAAAAAAAATATCGAGTGTTGTAACATTAGTTTACAACCAAGTTAATTTGTTACTAAATTTTGTCCAAAGTTTAATTATATTGAGCTTAAAAAAATTTAGGGTGGTCACACATTTTTTTAAGGGTAAAAAAATCATAAAAATTTTAAATTTTTTATATAATAATGATTTTTTTTCTAGGTCAAGGTGGTCCTGTGACCACCCTATAGGACCACCATGGCTCTAATGTGGAGCCGCCAATGTTTCTAGTGATTAGCTTACATATCAATAGGGGAAAAAATGGTGCGAGCACACACACACATGACTGAAGACTGACCATAAGAAGGATAACTAACCTTTCGAGTACATAAATAAAGGGACATAACAAAAACATGGCAATTATATGCCTGTAAACCACAAATACAAGTTGATTAAATCCCTTTTCAAGGGAAATTTTCATTAGGATATTTGCTCCACCATATACTAATTAATTGGACTATTGCCGTTTCCCCATAAGAAGCATAGGACTTCATGGGTATTCATAATGCATTTCCTCTTAATGTTCATCTGGTTTAAGTAGTAGTGGACAGTCAACCTCAGCCACCTCTTCAAAGAATCATTTTTTTAAGCCGCATATGGGAAGAATGACATTTCAATAATAGCAAGTGGAATGCATTATCACACTACCAGTATGCTTGAAAAGCATAGTACTACACTTGAACAGAAGCCAACCTATCAAACAGTGTCTCTTTTCCCAATTAATATTTCCTATTTTCCTTTAATTTTGTGATTTCTATAGAGAAATTTTATTATGGAATGTCTAGTTACAGGAGCTGTACTGCTTTTGAGTAAACTTCCTTACAGAAGGAACAGTTCAACACACATTTAGCACTTTATTCCTTGCAGAAGGAACGGTTCAGCACTTACTGATCTTGAAAAACCCTCATAAAAGATTGATACGTAGGTAATTTAGCTTGCTTTGTTGTAATTTTACCTCAATTTATATTTGTTTGAACTATGGTTAAATGATTAAATTTACCATTTCCTTATAGTTTAAACTTTTATTACAACTAATCGCTAACCCGTGCGATGCACAGGAAAATTACTAAAAATGAAAACTAATGAATGCAAGCAAAGTAGTTATGAAAAACACCATTTAAATTAAAAGACAAATATTAGTAAATGTCATTATCCTTAGCTATTTGTGTTGTATCTAGAGTTTCATATCTAAGTTACTACAATACTACTTGAAGCCACTGAAGCTCACAACATAAGAATATTATATAAGGCCAAAAACTTATATTATCTTCAAGCTCCCCTTAGCCTTACAGAGTCCCTAACAAAATTTCTTTTGTATTGAATTTGATTTCAGAGGACTTATTCAAAATTATTTGAATTAAACCTCACAAATCAGAAGAAAAAAAAAAACATTACAACATTGTAGCTAATTAATATACAAATAAACTACCAATTTAACATGATAAATTACTATCAGTAATTTAGAAAGAAAAAATTAACAAAATTAAAGTTGTTACCCACTTAACCTAAAACTTTTCATATTCTAAAGTTGTCAAACAACTATTGATATAAAATATTCTATAATTACTTCAATACCGCAAGTTGTTCATGCTGTAAAAAATTTGAGAGAATAACATAGCAAGCATCTTAAACTCTTTCTTGCTTGGATCCTACAAAACAATATATATATATATATATATATATAGCGATGGAGACAGAAAATGCCTTTAAAGAGACAACCAATTACGATAGTGTTGGAGGCAAAGTAAAAGATTAAAAAAAAAAAAAAACTGAAGAAGCAAGCGGTTTGGCTAGCATACCAGCTAGTTAATTTATATCAAAAGGCATAAAAATCTTACAATCAAATAGAATTCAAAAGTAAATAAATACATATGGTACAATCAGATAAATAAAAGGTTTGTCAAGATGATCAAGTTTGGCAAGGAAGAAGACGCAACAGCTACTGATGAGGTAATCTCTATCTTAAACTTGTGATAATGATAAAGATGCAACAACTACTAATTATGCAGATCTAGCTTAATCTTATTTTGATTCAACTACAACAAAAATGACGATAATTACCACAAAAAGATTAAATAAAAAAACAGTCTTTTATGATATAGCTAAGAGTACAATAAAAGCTAATAGAAGGAATTTAAATTGATTTCAATGATGAAGGAGGGATTCACTTAAATGAGGAGACCGTGAAAAAAGGAGAAGTATCGTTTTCTGAGTATAGTATTGAATTTTAAACTCTACAATTCAATTTGCTAAGGTATTTTAGTAGTTAGCAAATTAAATTTCTTTAGGCATGGATTACATCATTTAATTGAATTTCTGCAAGCACGATAGTACTAAAACTCTATCATTCAATTTTCTAACTACTAAAACTCTATCACATGGATACTACAAAAACTCTATCACACGGATTACACAATATAAACCAATAATGTTATTGTCTCAAACATTAAAAAAAAAAAAAAAAAATCAATTTTAAACATAGAAATAAACAATCATCTATCAATACAAATACCCAACCTAAATACATATAAACTCATATATGATCACAACACAAAAGAGGTAGTAACAAAATAAAAAAGAAAAAAAAATCAATAAAAAAGAAAAAACACTATAAATCTAATCCTTACATTGAACTATTATGCAGGCAACTACAAGAATAGAGGTCAAGAGCAACTGAGATTTAGAGATACCTAAATTGAATCATCTAGCTTTCAGTATTAATATAGTGTGAGGAGAGGAAGAGATGAAGGAGTTAGAAAGCCAAAGTCTAGTGTTAGGAAGCTGAAGGGTTGCCGTTTGAGATTGTAACCATTGAATACAAAGGGTTGCTATTTAAAATTGTAACCGTGGAACACAAAGGGTTGCCATCTAAAATTGTAACTGTGGAACATAAAGGGTTGTCATCTAAAATTGTAACCGTGGAAGACAAAGGGTTGGGAATTATTTTATTTTTATTAGTATTTTTAAATTTAAGAAAACTTATTTTAAATTGTAAGACAAATTCAGAAAAAAGAATTATAATGACATGGCAGCTGATGTGGCTTAACCTGAGCGTAGCAATATTAAATGCTACGCTTCAACTTTTAGTAATATATAGATTTTCACTAAAATCTTATTAAAGACTACTATCAGGTTCCAATAAATTATACTTCTACAATGATTGCGATGTGTATATATATATATAGTGATTGAAGTTATTTTAATTTAGGCTTAGGTTTGCATATGATTTGTTAAAGTTTCTAATATTCTCATAATCTGTTTTCTTTTTCTTTCCTTTTTTATGTGTTGAAAATGTTGTTAGGTTGATCATCATATAAACATTTAATGCCTGCTAATTTTTTTTATTGGTTCTAAGTTTGTGATAGGCTAAGAATGTATTGACCCCTTGTGATGAATTAATCAATTAATTAGCCAAGTTAATTAATTAATCCAATTAACATGCAACAAGCGTGGTAGCACAAACAAATCTCCAACTAAGTTTATATGTAGTGGAAAATAAATTGACACGGTGATTTGTTTACGAATAGGGAAAACCTACACGGCAAAAACCCCACAAAGTGATTTTAAGGTCACCACTCCCGAGAATCTACTATTATCACAACAAGTGGTTACAAGTAAAGGAATCTCAGTACTTTATACCAACCTATAGTTGAACCCTTACCCCAATACCCAATTGGACTTGTTTTATAGTGATAATCTCTCCTTTTAACACACAACTCCCAGTACGTGACTAACCAATTTGATGCACGAATTCAAGTACGTGACTAACCACTAACTTGAGAAGGATATTGGTTGCAAAATCTTCAATTCATCAACACGATGAAGACCACGAAACTCCTTCATTACAAAACCTTATGGCATACAGACGCAACAGCTTTTTGAAGAGAAAGAAGAACTAGGGAAAATTGTCTTCTGTCACAATATGCTTGTGAAAAACCTTTGCATCAAGTTGCACTCACTTGCATCAGCTGTGAAGACCTTTAAAATAATTCTTATATATGTTTAGGGTTGTGAGAAAAAAAAGCCCAAACATCTATACATGAATTGGATGAAAAACATAATTGAAAATTAGATTTTCATAAATCTCGATATCTAGGGTATTTATCGAGCAACTGTCGAGCATCGGCCTAAGCTGCCTCTTAAACTCGATAGATGCTATCTGTCGAGCTAGCTATCGAGCTTTAAAATCTAGCACTTCTTCATTTATTTCTTGGACAGACTTACATGGCTTTAACACTTAGACTTGAACTCTTGTTCCTTGAAGCATTAAACACATCCTAGATCTACCCAATTACAAGTAAAGTGTATTTTGTTAAAAGATTAGTCATTTCTACATTGACATATGTTCCTAACATGATTCACATTTGTCCTAAAAATCTCCCCCTTTGGCAATCCGTGATAAAATCACAACAAACAAATGAACATATGAGAGAAGTTATAAATCACTCAACTCATATTCACTTGTTGAATACAATAAAATCTATCCTAATACAAACTCTTGAAAAACTTTGCAAGAAGAGAGTTCATAGCAAGAAAGACTTTGATAACCTGTATTTCTGAAACATTTTAAACAAAACTCATCAGGCATCTTAATGTGAAACAAAAATAAAAGATTGCATACAAATAATAAGAAGCATGTGCATAAAGTGGGTTTTGATCATTCAAATTTACTGTGTGCATTGGATTGTTATTTTGCTATCTGTGTTATGATGTTGATACATGTATGTTTGTTGCTTTGATGGACTCAAAACCACAAAGTGTGTATCATTAATTCCACTTTTAGTTGGTAGATCTTAGATCATGTTCAATTTGAATGTTTCCTTTTGCTCAAAAGTCCATACCTTACATAAGATTCATTGGAACACCACTATATATATATATATATATATTTCTTTTAAAAAAAAAAAAATTAAGATTCATATCCCCTTTTTTACTTTTGTTCCCATGCCTTACTATATATGCTTTTGCTTTTTGTTGTTCTGTTGTTTGTTAAGGGTGAATGGGAAAAGGATCTACCTTTGCTAGTTTATTGTTTCAATAAGAAAAAGGAGAAAGCTTTATATGTTTTTGGTCATGCTTTCTTTAGGTTTCTTTAAGAGGTTGGTCTGACCATTGTGGAGAGTTGTTGGTGGTCTTAACCCTCTTGGGTTTGTGGGAAAGGAGGGAACTTTCTATATTTTTGGGCTAGGTAAGGGTTCTATTTATGGAGTTTTGGAGGGCTGGAATAGTGGTACTTTTTGTATTTGTTATGTTACTATTTTTCTTTTCTATCTCATTTGTCTATATTGAATTGTGCTTAAGAATAGCCAATGCTATTGCCCATTGTGCCTAGATAGATAAATCACTTTGTTTTATACTGTAGAATATGAGCAACAAGAGAGACTTACAAAAAATTGCCCCCTTTTGTAAAATATGTTACTGTCTAATTTTATAAAGAACATTTTTCTACCATTGAGTTGGCTTATCAGACTTGGAATATAAGTAGTTTGTTTTAAATCTACCCACATATGTAAAGGGTTTGTGATGTTTCCTTCCTTAGAGATATAGAGTATGGGTATGTACACTTTACATGAAACTGTAATTTGTGTATACACAAATTTTACTAATAATAGAAAATCTTCTGCTGCGATTGTTTAAATATAAGCTATGAAAACAAGTTTGAGTAAAAAGTGAAGAGCATGGATGTAATACAATGCTTGAGTGGATTACCTAAAAGATCTCAGATTTAGTAAGAGATCTCAGATATAGTAAGAAGAAGAGTACTAATTTTGAGAAAATTTTAGCATAAAAGAAAAAAATGATGAGGTATTTGGCTCAGCTGTTGTGGTTGTGATTTACTTATTTGTTCATAGTCAGGATTGTCCAATATATTTTTTAATTTATTTTTTTTTTTCCTTCACTGATTTCTCACCTATCAACCTAAACTCAATTGAATTCAATTACGATGTCTTCTACCATCTTTTATGTAAGATGTTAGTAAATTACTATTTGTTATATTACTGTTTGAACCTAATAGAATTTGTATTGTTTTTTTTTTCTTTTTTCTTTTTTCTTTGAGTTGGTCGGTGAAAATATTTTGGGACCGTTTGATTTTGTAACTATGATATTGAAATATTCTGTCATGATCTATATGTTTGATTGATTTTCTACTTAAAAGATATCTAGCAGTGCGTTATAAAATGAGTCAATGGGTTTCATGATTTCATCCATTAGTATATTAAGGAAGTTGTTTAGAGAATATTGTATATATAAGTGCAAAGGCTCTTAACTCTCTCTTACCATTCCTCTAATAGTAAATAGGTCATTTTGATTTTATTGTGTCTGTAAGCTTTTGGGATTTGTGTAGACAAGCTTATTTTATAAAGAAAACATGATCTCATATGTGATAGATTAGATCAGTTCTGGCAAGTTGAGGTGTCAGTTTTACTGGTCTACACTCATTAGAATAAGTACATTGTTGCCTCTATGCCAAGATTAAGATTTCCTTGATCTATTGACAAATGATCCTTAATTGCCAGCCTGTTACTTAAGATTGTTTTAGGAAATCAGTCCAATAGCCACCCATCAATGTGTGGTGGTCTCTCTTTTGTTTTGCTTTTGTCCTTGCAACGTGTGAATAATATGCATTTTGGAAAAATCTTGATGGAATTTTGGAGTTAAATTAGGATGGAATATGGGTTGTAGGTAACATTCTTCTAAACAATTTAGCAAAAATATAGCATTTAGTATCAGAAATCCTAATAAACTTTTTACAATTTTTTGTAGATGACCATCAACTATCATCCACTTTTGCAACAAAGCTCTACGTTAACCTTGACATTCCCGAAGTTGCAAAAATTCAAAACAAGTAACTACTACCATGCTATTTTTTTTTTTAATATAAGAAAATTAAATATTTAGCAAACTAACAGAAAATCATGTTAAATGTTGATGCATAGATTGAACACCACAATGGACATAAATGTTACATAGATTATGCCAAGGGGACCATGTGAATTACAGGATGGAGAACTTGCCTTGCATTATGGAAAACCAAGTGTTAAAACTATGCAAATTTGTCCAATAATCAAGTGAAGAGGTGCTGGATTTTAAAGCTCGACAGTTAGCTCGACAGATAGTATCTATTGAGGTTTAAAAGGCAGTTTTTGCCCGATTCTCGATAGCTGCCCGATAGATACCCTATCTATTGAGATTTAAGAAAATCAAATTTTTAGTTATATTTCACTCCAATCCGTGTATACATGTTTAGGCTTTCTTTTCTCACAGCCCTAAACATATATAAAGATTATTTTAAGGGCCATCACAGCTGATGCAAGTGAGTGCAACTTGATGCAAAGGTTTTTCACAAGCATATTAAGACCGGAGACAATTTGCCCTAGTTCATCTTTCTTTTCAAGAAGCTACTGTGTTTGTATGCCGTAGGGTTTTGTAACCAAGGAGCTTCGTGATCTTCATCGTGCTTATGAATTGAAGAACTTTGTAGCCAATATTCTTCTCAAGTTCATGGTTAGTCACGTACTTGGATCTGTGCATCGATTGGTTAGTCATGTACTGGGTGCCGTGCATTGAAAATGAGAGATTATCACTACAGAACAAGTCCAATTGGATATTGGGGTAATGGTTCAACTGTAGATTGGTATAAGGTACTGAGATTCCTTTACTTGTAACCACTTATTGTGATAATAATAGATTCTCAAGAGTGGTGATCTTAAAATCACCTAGTGGGGTTTTTGCCTTGGAGGTTTTCCCCTTTCATAAATAAATTACCATGTCAAATTTATTTTCCATTGTATGTTAACTTAGTTGGTGATTTGTTTGTGCTACCATGCATATTGCATGTTAATTAATTTAATTAATTCACTTGGCTAATTAATTGGTTAATTTATCACAAGGAGTCAATACATTCTTGGCTTATCAATATATATATATATATATATTATTGGTGCATCTAGCTAGCAAATGAACACTCATCATTAAAAAAAAAAAAAAAAGAATGGAGGGGATTCTAATTCTAAAAAAATTAGAAAAACCTATTTTGATTGTGAATCACATTCCAAAATTGTCGGCTTTCATGAACTTTTAGTATCAACAAAGCATGGAATGAACTTTATTCTTTTTTCCCATCCTTTTTCTAAAGAATAATGCTTTCACTTTTAAATGTCTTTGCTTTTAGAATAAACCATTGATCAAGGCAAAGGATTCTTACTTTTATATATATAGTGCGAACTGTGATTATATACATATCTTCTTCTTCTTCTTCTTCCTCCTTTTTTTTTTTTTTTTTGGGTTTATAATCAATTTTAATATTGGCTAACCAAATAGTTGTGGGAAACATGAGTTCTACTTAGTTTAATTGATATATTCCCTTATCGTCGAATAAGAGATTTGGAGTTTAAACTCCATCTAAATCAAAAACCAATTGGTTTCTTGACTTAATAATAAAGAGTAATTATTTTAGAGTGGAAGCCATAAGTTTAAATTCTACAATATTTTAAAAAATAATAATAATTGTGGGAATCTAGAATTTAAATAATGGAAGTTAAAAGGTTATTTAGGTAATTGCCCCAAAAATCAAGAAATGAATGACAAGTAGGGGTGGAGGGAGGAGGCCCCTGAATTTTCAACATCCCCCTCTACTCCTAGATTATATATATAATTTATATAATGACCCCTCTTAAAATTCCATATGTAGCTCATTGAGCCAAAATTTATTCAAGGTCTATGTTTTTAAAAGAGATGAATAAATCTCTTTAATAGAAGTTTTTGATTTTTTCCAAAGACAAATCCCTCTTCTTCTTCTTATTCTTTGAAAAAAAAAAAAAAATACATTCTTGGCTTATCAATATATATATATATATATATTATTGGTGCATCTAGCTAGCAAATGAACACTCATCATTAAAAAAAAAAAAAAAAGAATGGAGGGGATTCTAATTCTAAAAAAATTAGAAAAACCTATTTTGATTGTGAATCACATTCCAAAATTGTCGGCTTTCATGAACTTTTAGTATCAACAAAGCATGGAATGAACTTTATTCTTTTTTCCCATCCTTTTTCTAAAGAATAATGCTTTCACTTTTAAATGTCTTTGCTTTTAGAATAAACCATTGATCAAGGCAAAGGATTCTTACTTTTATATATATAGTGCGAACTGTGATTATATACATATCTTCTTCTTCTTCTTCTTCCTCCTTTTTTTTTTTTTTTTTGGGTTTATAATCAATTTTAATATTGGCTAACCAAATAGTTGTGGGAAACATGAGTTCTACTTAGTTTAATTGATATATTCCCTTATCGTCGAATAAGAGATTTGGAGTTTAAACTCCATCTAAATCAAAAACCAATTGGTTTCTTGACTTAATAATAAAGAGTAATTATTTTAGAGTGGAAGCCATAAGTTTAAATTCTACAATATTTTAAAAAATAATAATAATTGTGGGAATCTAGAATTTAAATAATGGAAGTTAAAAGGTTATTTAGGTAATTGCCCCAAAAATCAAGAAATGAATGACAAGTAGGGGTGGAGGGAGGAGGCCCCTGAATTTTCAACATCCCCCTCTACTCCTAGATTATATATATAATTTATATAATGACCCCTCTTAAAATTCCATATGTAGCTCATTGAGCCAAAATTTATTCAAGGTCTATGTTTTTAAAAGAGATGAATAAATCTCTTTAATAGAAGTTTTTGATTTTTTCCAAAGACAAATCCCTCTTCTTCTTCTTATTCTTTGAAAAAAAAAAAAAGATACATTTGGAGAATTAAAGATGAGAACATTGTTTTATTTTTATTTTTAGAAGAAAGGACAACTATGATTTTTGTGATTAGGAGTTAAAAAAAAAAAAAAAAAAACAAAGAAAGAAAGAGAAGAAGAGATGTTTGAGTAATATAAGAATAACTAGATGGGAGTGAGATTGTGCATGTGCAAGTGCTGGGAGCTCTGGGAGTGCTGGGAGTTGAGTCACGGGTTCGACTCCCCTACTGTGCATGTGCAAGTGCTAGGAGTGAGATTGTTGGGCAAAGGCCTAGTGGGATGAATCTAGCATCTTGCTAGAGGCAGAGGCCAAGTTAGGCTGAGTCTCAATCGACACATTAGAGTTGGGCTTACACCCTTTAAAGAAATAAAGTTGTACATTTTTTATGAGTTATAGCTTTTGGTACAGTGGGTAAGCAGTTGATTTTAACAATTACTGTAAGGTTGAATTTAATCAACCAGTTTGTTGGCTTTATTCTATGCTAAATTTTCTTGTAATTCAGCATCTAGAAACCCTGTATTTAGGTGGGATTCATGTAAGGGTAGTGTGTGAGAGAGTGTGAAGAAATGCTCAACATTGTGCAGTGATGTAGGGACTTGTAGCTGAATCTTGCAAGTAGCATGCAACTTGCAAGCCACCAGAAGATGCTCACATGCTAAGCATGCAAAAAAGCTGAAGCGTCATGCCAGTTGTTGCACTACAGGACAAAAAGTCCAGACTGGTCATTTAGTTATCTTGCGGCTTAAACTCGCGGCTCAGCCAAGTCGCCAGTCAACTTTGTTTTGAAAAATGACTCTTCACATTCCAAACACGCTCCACTATATATAGACTCTTATACCCATGAAATGTAGAGAGCTTTCAGAGAGAATTTTGAGAGAGAAACTTTAGAGAAAAACAAGATTGACTCATCCACAGTTTTTACATAGAGACTCTTCAAATTCTTCTACTCTCACCCTCTCCATTGTTACATCCTTGAGAGGTTTTTACCCAAATTCTTTTCTCACCATATCCATATCTGTAAGAAGGCTATTTCATGCTTGGGAAACAGTTAGGAATGGACCAATGGTTATTGGTTGACACTATGAGCTATAATGGAATCCGGTAAGCTAGAAAAGACAAAAGTTTGGCGCAACTTTGTTGGAGCAAAAAGTTTGGAGGGCTTAGGTACATTGAGTAGATTAGGCTTGGAGGGTCTTTTACTGTTCATGTATCCTAACTTCATTTTCTAGTAGATTATTGACCGCTTGGAGGGCGGTAGAGAGGTTTTACGCTGAGGACTTTAGTTTCCTCTTCGATAACACATCACTGTGTTGTTCTTGTGTTTGCATATTTCTTCCCTTAATCTTTACCATTTAATTTCTGCCGTGAATGTGATTTTATTTTGTTTAGATTGTTTATCAATTCTGGTATTAGCTTATGTTCATTTTTTGCACATACATAGTTTGATATTAAGCTTGAATTAGTATTTTGTAAATTGGAGGTCTAAACGTTCATAGTGTTTTATACGCTATTTGAACATTCAATTACCAATCCCTTAAACCTTCAAATATAAAGTCAAGTAAGGTCCTCGAGATAACCTCAAGAAAGGAACAAAAATAAAAGTCTCAAAGTCATCTTGAGAGAGAATTTTCACATCAAATGAGCATTTTTAGATTGAGCAAGGCAGAGGATCATACTTCTACAATTAATTAATTAATTAGTTTTTTTTTTTCTTAACATGCAAGGAAAGAACATGCTTTTATCATTATTTTTCTTAACGAACAATACTTTTACTTTTATCGTTCTTTTTATAAACAATTGATCAAGACAAAAGATTTATCCTTCACCCTCGCAAAAGAAACTTCCAACTATCCAAGCATGATAGGCGTCCACAAGATCTTAAAGGCTGAACGGAGGGTTCTAACTGCAGGTACGTTGTTAAAATATTAGATATGATATATTTAACTGTATGCATATGCTTGTATTAATTCATTTATATAACTATAAATAAAGAACAAAAATAAATAGAATAATTCCTAGATGTTAATTATAAATTAATGGAATAAACTAAATAAACAGAATAGAAATATATATAAGACCATGTTGGATTGATTTTGTCTGCCACAACAAATCTTATTTAAGCCCATTACGTTTACGCGTTAGGCTGCCGTTTTACATCACACTTTGCTGCAAAGAAACACTTGAATGCATTGTTGATATCACCAAAAGCCTATTTTGATATCACCAACAGCCTTTAATGTAACTCAGTAACATTATTTAGTTCTCTATTTTGATTTTTTTCAATAGAATCCACTTATAATATAAGTGTTATATTTTATGAGTACAGAGAAAGAGAGATGAATTAAAAAAACACAGAATATTTATAAGAAAAAAAAATAGTGGGATTGAATACTTTTTTAATTTTTAAGGAAAATTACAATTTTCATAATTATATATTGATTTCTTTTCTTTATTCATTTTTAGTTAAATAATAATTTTTCTATTAGTTGCCCTGAAGTAATGATAAATCTATTTGTATAGACGTCAGATAATATAATCATTTTTTGTGCACATGATCTCAATAACCATTGTTAATTAAATTTTATTAATTTTGTGCACAAACAATGATGGTTTGCACCAAGTGAATTTATTCCTTGTTTAACCCGAATCAGCGAATCCAGCTTCATCAATAACATCCCGGAAGTCTTGCATTTGTTTAAAAGGTCTTATCCTACCTCCTAATTTTTCATGAGATTTGAGGATTTCGTTAAAGTCTTCGGCACAAAAACAAGGAATATCAAAGCATCTGCTAAGACTTCTCAATAAATTCCATGATTCAGGGTGATTGTGTTTTAGGAGCACCATAAAAACCTATAAACCGCTAAGCATCGTCTTTCCCCTTGTTAATGATGACATCAATATGGTTGAGAGTTGATGTTTGGACTGACACTTCTGTTTCACCATTTTGTGATGTTTCACCATTCCACAAAAAAAAAAAAAAAAAAAAACCACATGTATCAAATTCCTATTCCAATATGGTTGCGTTATTGAGAATCCTTGGTGCATAAGGAAATGATTTTTTCATTGGTGTGGCAGCAAAGGGTTCTCCTTAGTTTTTAATGATAAAATATTCCCTGTTATTAATTAATAAAATTTAATTAACAATGGTTATTGAGATCATGAGATCATAGATGAAGTGAGGCTATCTAGTGTGTTGAAGAAATTTAATTCTGGACATAAGCATGTGTGTCAAGAGAAACTCAAGGTGGTGGTTTGTTTTTTTTTTTTTTTTTGNTAATTTATAAGTAGGAAAACTACCTTTTTGCCTATCTTTGGGGGGCTTAGGATTCCGGACTTATCGCTTAGGAAGAAGACCCTTCTAGCTTAGCTGCTCATCCTGTAGGCACTTAGCTTGAGGATGCAAGAGTAGGCTTTGAATTTCATTCGAATATAGTGAATGAATAGAATAAACAAGCTTTTAGCTCGAGAAGGCATCTTTTGATCGTTGAACTTTCACACTCATATGTGAGAAACTATTCAATTTCTAAAAATAGCTCAGTAAATGAATGGTCAGCAATTGGCTAATGACAAGAATACATACCAGCGCAATTTCGATCCAGTGTTTGTGCTAGCCCACTAACCCCAGGTGGGGGTACACAAAGAGAAAGAAAATCCAACCAAAGAACAAGGTTACACCTTCGGGGCTTTATCTAAAATTTATTGAAGATAATTTCTTTTCCTTAAAATTTAACTATTTTTATAGGTATTTTCCATTTCTCTATCCCTACAAATATATCATACTTTTTTTTTTTGGAGAAATTTAGGCATATTTGATTGATATTATTCTTTTTTGAAATGGTTTATATTTTTCAAACTTTTTTCTATAGTGTGTTATGTTTTCCTTTTTTTTTTCTTTTTTTTTTGGGTACAAGTAAAATATTTTAATTAATTATTCAAACTTCTCATTCTCTTAAATAGACTATCATGATAATTAAACCTCTTCACAAATTTACAATTGATATTACTCAAATTATTGATAGACATATTCAAATACATAGCCATGTAGATTGTATTTTAATATAAACTCAAATTATCACTTCTAAAATATTTGAGAATTAAGTTAAACCAAAATTATAAGAGGTTGAGAGAGTATATGTGATGGCAAACTCAAAAAACATACCACCAAAATGTATCAACCTAAAATAGAGATACAAAAAACACAAAGAATTATCAATCTAAAGTAGAGTTGTAAGAAAGAATAAATGAGAGAGAGAGAGAGAGAGTAATCACATTTTTTTGGGAGAATGTGAGAGAAACATCAAATTTATATAAAAGAAGATAAGCAGAAGAATACTAAGAAGAAAAGGTATAGTTGTTAATATCAAATTATTCAAGCCAAGCTACATAATAGAATTATATTATATCATTATATACTATATAATGTCCTAGAATAATATCTAGCAATTAAAGAAAAGAAAAGAAAAGAAAACAAATTAAAACACAATCAATTGCATCAGCTCAAAGTGGATTTCAAAAATTCATTAACCTAAATTAAAGATGTAGTAAAGAATTAAAAATACACCAAGAGAGAGAAGAAAAGAATATATATATATATATATATATAGAGAGAGAGAGAGAGAGAGAGAGAGAGAGAGAGAGAGAGAGAGAGAATTTTTTATATTAAATAAAATGGGGAAAAATAGCCAAAATGAAAGGAAGATTAAGGGTGGAGAAATTGCACTTAAGGCACGGAGTAGTAGGGAATACATTATACCATATTACAAAATAATTATATATATATATATATATTCCCATGTATTGCTTGGTTCTGCAATTAGTTTAAAGCAAACTTGTGTGCTCGTCTACCTCAAACCATTGTTAGAGGTGTGCTATACATAATCTTATCTTGAACTTCACCAAGACCAAACCTTAAGATTTGGTACCAGTTGATGTGTGATAGCAACACTGTAATACCTTTTTTTTTTTTGGGTGAGCTAGGGCTAGCAAAATTACATTCACAAGTTCAAGAAAATAAAAATGTCTACATATGAGAACAATATTTAATATGGTTTGGCGAACTTGCTGGGTTAAAATAAATTAACCCTAGTTAATTAATTCATTTACCCAAGTTGATTAATTAGGTCAAATTACATGCAAATCATGAAGGTATCAACAAATTACCAAATTAACTAAATGCAGCAGAAATTAAATTGACACGGTGATTTGTTGACAAACGGGGAAAACCTTTCACAAGGCAAAATCCCTACTAGGTGAATTTAAGATTACCACTCCCAAGAATCCACCAATCAATAATCAAGCGGTTACAAGTATGAGGAATCTTACCGCTACCCTGGCCTATCCTGAACCAACCTACAGTTGAACCTTTGCTCCAACACCTAATTAGACTTGATCTTGTAGTAGCCTTTTTTCCTTTATTGCACAAATCTCCAATTTGTGACTACCTAATTAGACTTGATCTTGTAGTAGACTTTTTTCCTTTGTTACACAAATCTCCAATCTGTGACTAACTCCTTTGCACAAATCATAGTACGTGACTAACTTTAGCAACTTGAATGATTGTTGTTGGTTACAAAGTTCTTCACTTCATAAATGATGAAGATTAGGAAGTAATTGGTTACAAAACCCTAAGGCGTACAAAATGCAATAGCTTCTTGCAGATTGTATGAGTTTTAGGTCTTTGTTTCTGTTTATGATGACTTTTAAAATAAGACTTATATATGACTAGGGTTGTAAGAAGAGAAACCCTAATCATTCAAGTTATCATGGGCCGAATTTTAGATCTAGAAATTCTGAAATCGTACATGTCAATAGCTCAAGCTTATGTTGAGCTTCTCCATTAATCTTTTATAGCAACATCTATCGAGCTTATGTCGAGACTTAATGAAACACTTTTCTTCACTTGTTTCTTGGATCAACCTTCATGTCTTTAATGATGCCACTTAATATGTTTGAACAACATACTTCTTGATATATTAAACCCAACTTAGATATACCAAATTACAAGTAAAATGCATTTTGCCAAAGGCTTAGCCAATTACATTGATAATATGCCCCTAACACAACTCAAAGGCTATGTCCATGGATAACACCAACCAAAATCCATTATGAATGATATGGATTACAAGCATTATCTCAAGAACCAAAAAAAAAAAAAAAAACCCACAATCCCACAGCCCCAAAATACACCCAATAACTTGTTCACACTTGAAAGTTCACATTTAGGCCCCTAGAACGACTTGTTATGTACCAATTTTAATGAATTATCCTTAACCAAGTGATTAAACAAACCAAATTAGATTGCAAGCTCAAAGAATAAAAAATAATGCAGTGGAATAATAAACTACAGTACACACATATAAGGATAAGATCTTTACCGGAGAAAAACCCTTAAGGGACAAAAACTCTTCACCATAATCTACTATGAATATAGTTTTTTTTTTTTTTTGGGTAAACAAGAGCTTCAGCTTAGATTAAATATTAGAGTTGAGGCAGAGCCTCTCAAAATACATGCCAATAGAGTCATAATACAAAAGCATAGACATGTCCACTGGGGGATCATCATAAATCCTAAGGTCTTGGTCTTGAGCAGCTCCCTTCTTCGCCAAAAGGTTTGCACACTGGTTAGCCTCCCTAAAACAGTGTCTGAGCTTAACTCTAGGCAATTGCTCCATGAGGTACCTGCAGTTTGAAATGAGCACAGAGTTAGCAGTGTTAATATTAGTACTGCCCACCACCCAATCAGCCACAAGTTTTGCATCAATCTCAATCTCTACTGCCTGCATCCCCATTGCACAACAGATCTGCAGTCCATCACATAAGGCCTATAACTCTGCATCCACACTCAAAGATATACCTATAGCTCGAGAGAAGCCTTTAATCCAACCACCCTCATGGTTTCAAATTAGTCCTCCTCCCCCAGCCTTCCCTGGGTTCCCAACAGAAGAGCCATTTGTATTCAACTTAAACCAATTCAATTCAGGTTTATTCCATCTCACACTAATTGGTACCTTTGCTGCACGCTGCCCATTCTGCCCAGCACAATAGAAAAAGTTTGTGGCTAGATTATGAGTCTCTCTGGCCAATCTGAAGTTTGGTTCATCATGCTTAAAAACTCTTTTATTCCTATGGGTCCATAAGCTCCATATACCAAAAGCAAACTGAACATCCCATGGAGTTTGCCCAATTGCCAGGTCCTTAGAGTCCTTTAGATTACACTTCAACCAGTCACATAGCTCGGATCTGAAGAAGTCCTCATCACAAAGGGTGTTGTTCAAGTTGGTCCAAAAGTTTTTTGCAAAACTACAATCTCTCAAGACATGGATTATTGATTCACTACCCAATCCACAGTATTCACATACCCCATTTTCAGCAATGCCCCTTGCAACCAGTAGCTCTTTGACTGGGAGGCTATGGAGATAACATTTCCATATAAAGCACTGGATTTTTGGTAAGGTATTCACCTTCCATCCATTTCCCTTCAAAGAAGCCAGCTTCTCCCCTTTCCCCTTTAGCAATTCTGTAAGCACTCTTGCCATCAAAGTTTCCTGAGGGTGAATAAGCCCAGCTGATACAATCAAGAGTGGATGGGGATATTGGTATTGGTATAGCTCCAATTGTCCTCCCCACAACACTTGGTAAATCGAAGGAAATTTGTTGCAAATCCCACCTTCCATCTAGGATCATATCTTTCACCTGCAGCTGATCTTCACCTCTGTTGAGAGGTCCAATGATAATATTCCTAAGAGGCCCATTCGATAGCCATTTGTCATGCCAAACATTTAAGTTACTGTTTCCTCCCACTATCCATTTGGATCCTTTGTTGAAGACATCCTGCCCTTTCTTAATGGCAGACCAGGTACGAGAGCAAGGCCGCTTAAGGTTAGAGTATTTACTCCTCAACACCTTAGCCCAATTTTGGTCTTTTTCCACATGCATATGCCAGTTGAGCTTAGCAAGCAGAGCTACATTTTGTGGCCTTGCTGCAGTCACTCTTAGGCCTCCTTCTTTTTTAGGCTTAGTGATTTTTTCCCAACCCACAGTATGCAACTTCCTTTTCTCCACCGATGAGCCCCAAATGAAATTTTTGCTGGTTTTGTCTAATGCATCTATAATTTTTCTAGGGAGCATGACACCTTGCATCACAGAAGCAAGTATTGAGGCTAGCACGGACTGAGTAAGAATCACCCTCCCTGCAAAGGATAAGGAGTGGGCCTTCCAACCTACCAATCTGCCTTGGACTCTTTCCAACACAAAGTTAAAGTCTCCATTAGAATAAACCGAGTGCTTCATAGGAAACCCCAAGTATTTCCCAAGGTTTGGGGTAGAATGCAACCCCAAGCAAGTGCACAGGTCTTCTTTATCACTACTATTCACATTTGGAGAGAAATACACACGAGACTTACTATTACTCACCCTCTACCCCAAAAGTTCACAGAAAGAATCTAGAGCATCCTTTATATTCTGACAGTTTTCATATCTGCTTTCCCAAATAGAACTAAGTCATCAGCAAAAAAGAGGTGGGAGAAAGCCAGACCCCCCTTTGAAGCTCTTACTGGATCCCAAAGATTTGAATCGCATTTTTCTTTAATCATATATCCAAGCACCTCCATGCACATGATGAATATGTATGGGGACAAAGGGTCTCCTTGTCTAATCCCCCTTGATGGCTGAAATTCCTCCAAAGCTCCACCATTTAGTAGCACTACTATACTTGAAGACGAGACATAACTCATTATCACATCCACAAGATACTTAGGGATATTAAATAGTATAAGAGTGTCACGTATGAAACTCCACTCCAATATGTCATAAGCCTTCTCAAGGTCTTGCTAGCAACATATTAAGCCTCTAGCTCTTGCTAGCAACATATTGTACTAGTCATTTCTCTTCATAGTCTCCAATCACAAGTTGAGTGCACCGCTCGCAAGTCTGATCTTTCGAACACTCTAAAGCCTATTGAAGATTTTAGCAAGTCTTTGTGGTTTTCTAGCATTTCAAATCACTCAAGGCTATGCTTAGTGTTTCGATGAAGTTTTCCTCTCAAATATGGTCAATAGGAGAGGGTGAAGGTATGGGAGAATACAAGAAGTTTTCTCTAAGGGTACAATAGTGGCCTACCTTCATTCTACTGAATTAGGGTTTTATTATCGTGCATACACAGGTTATAAACCAATGGTTGGATGACTGCACTCAAATCTAAAAATCAAATCTGGAAACTTTTCTAAGCACGTTTGGTTGACCAAATTGTCGAGTGAGGTTCGAGCGAACTGCTCTGTGACTCTTTTCTTGACGCTCAGTTGACCCAACTCTTCAGAATCAGCACTTTAACTTTCAACCTTTTTCTTCATGAAGATCAAAAAGAACTTAATCCAAATAACCCTCCAACTGCTAAATCAAACTGAAAATATGGACTCAACACTACGAATTTGGTAGGAAACACCCAATGACTTGATTGGAGTATTGGAGATGGCTGATATGTGGATGGCAGTGGTGATAGGCTTTTGACGATGGTAAAGAGATGCTAGAGAAATCTGACGACAACATAGAGAATGCGAAGAAGTCAGAGTTTTGGCTCTGGTACCATGTTAGGATTGAGAATGTAAGTGATTCTATCTTGAATGATGGCAATATGGTATAGAGGAGTGCTATACATAGATTATAGGGAGAGGCCAGAGAACAACGATAGTAGAATAATGACAACATAATAACAGTACGTTAAGAGCCATAGAGTCATCATGTGATTTCTGTGTTAACAAAAATTTAGTATATATAATGCAATGATTCTAATGTTATTGCCATGATTTTTGTTATTGTTGCTAAATTCTATTCCCTCTCTCACTCTAAGACTTAGCTCTAAATAGAATGGAATCTTAGTGATTGAATGAGAAGATGAAAAAGCATAATTATGTTTTCTATCTCGTTGTGTTGTATTGCAAAGCAGTGCCATTTGAGTCTTAAGGTTCATTTGGTTGGGAGGGTGGAAAAGTGGGAGGATAGAAAATGAGGAGAGAGTGAAAAAGTGAGAAGATAGAAAATATTTTAATTTCTCTTATTTGTGTTTGGTTTGGAAGAAAGGAAGTAGAACCACTTAAAAAGAGGGGGGGGGGGGATCAAGTGAAGAAAGGATTAAAAAGGAAGTATGCACAAGCAAAAAAAAAAAAAGATGAACGAACAAAGAAGAGGCAAAGAAAAACTCAAGGGCCAAATAATCTTTCACAATCTTGTCAAGTTTTCATTTTTATTTTCTCACCATTTTAGAGAGATTGTGATTTGATAAACCCAGAATAAAAACAGCTGAGTTCTATCACTTTTGTCTCCCCCTTTCCCTCCCAACCAAACGCCTCTCCAACTCATTTTCTCTCTTATTTTTCACTCTTTTTTTTTTCATCCTTTCTAAAATCGACCTAACCAGACATACCCTTAAGCTTGCTTTGACTTTAGCAATAATAACACTCCTTTTTTCTTGTACAGTGCCTGTTGTTTTTCCGGAGACAAAAAGGCCTGGTCAAGATGTTTCAGATATTGTGCAGAAACTATGGAATAACTGGGAGCTACGAGTTCTGGTCCTTCTCAGTCTCATCTTGCAACTTTCTCTTTCTTACTTTGGGAGACGTAGAAGATATGGTGTTCAAACTTGGATACATATCTTTCTTTGGATTTGCTACCTTGCAGCTGATTCAGTGGCAACGTTTGCACTCGGAGTCATTTCTAGTAAACAAGGAAATTCATCATTCAGTGTTAGCACTGCTTCTCAAGAACAAAATGAGCTTATGGCATTCTGGGCACCATTTATGTTGTTGCACCTTGGTGGCCAGGACACAATCACAGCGTACGCAGTACAAGACAATGTTTTGTGGTTGAGGCATTTGCTTTCACTATTTGCTCGATCAGTTGTGGCAATCTATGTTGTTCGCACATCTTGGAAGGGTAATTGGCTTTCATCTCTTCCTATTCTCATGCTTTTTGCTGGATTCATCAAGTATGCAGAAAGGATATGGGTCATGCGATCAGCAAATCGCCGTCCAAAATTGGGCCAACAACAAAAATATGGTGAACTTGACAGTTTTCCAATATTTAGGCCTCTCTTTTTAAATCAGAAGATCGGCTATAAATTTCAACGAAAAAGCAGGGAACAATTCATAAATTATAACTCTAAAAAGGCATTTGCAGTAATTGAAATTGAACTCGGACATGCTTATGATACTTTCTACACCAAGATACCTTTGTTTTCTACGAAACTGGGTTATTTCTTCCGCTTCATCAGTTTTTCTACCATCAGTTTTGGGTTTGTATTCTTCCTCATAAAGGAGTGGCAAAATCATCTACAAATAGATTTGATTATTACTTACCTATTATTTGGTGGAGCTGTTGCCATAGAGATATATGCTGTGATTTTATTGATCACCTCTGATTTGGGAGTTCGTGTTTTAAAGAAGTACATAGACATTCCCCGTCCAAAAACCAATAGATGTCAATTGTGCAAACGAAGGTGGTCAAACTCAATGGGACAGTTCAATATGCTTCGTTTTTGCACGAGAAATAAGCTTGAAACTTCCCAGAGAACCCCAAGATTCTTTGGTGTCTTGGAAGTGTGGTTCTTCAATCAAATATTACCGAGACTAAATGGAAAGCTGGATATGCTTAGAAAGCTGGATATGCTTCACTATAAGTCTGACGAGAAGATCAGTGAAGAACTGAAAAGCTTGATCTGGGAAACATATAAGGAAAAATCAGAGTCCCAAAGACCAGGGTTTTCCGAAGACTATAACAGCTACATATCTTCGGATAAAAATGTACAAGTGGAAATTTACGAAAGAATTATCACCTGGCACCTTGCCACAGATCTCTGCTTGTACCTTGATAATGAGAACCCAGAAGTTGATAAGCTACTGCGAATGATCAAGCACATATCAGATTATTTGATGTATATACTTACCATGTGTCCTTCCATGTTATCAACCGGAAATGCAGAAATCAGTTTTGAGAAGGCTTGTGAACGAGTTAGGAAAGCACTCAAAAATCACCCAGAATCCAGCTCATTGTCCCTTGCTTGTGAGAAAATAACGTCTTATCTATCTACCAAAAATAAAGATTATTTCCTAGCGTGCGATGATGAAGATCCATCAGATTCCCTTCTGGTATATAATGCATTTCAGGTTGTGGAAAACTTGAGAGAATCAGGACAAAAGAGGGAGATCTTGACTAGATTTTGGGTTGAGAACCTAGCTTATGTTGCAATTCTTTGTGAAGGAAAAAACCATGCTAAACAGCTCCTAAAAGGTGGGGAGTTTCTCACGCATGTCTGGTTTTTGATAGAGCATCTCGACCTCAAAAAGAGTTTTCAAATGCTAAAAGAAGTGGAAAAAGATATACCAATATCATTCTCAATACTATAGAGGACTCGGGATACATACATATATATATATATATATATATATATTTATTTATTTACATATAAAGTTGGGTTCAAGTTATTCTTGGTGTAATTTTAAGTAATGTTACATTATATATTTTTTAATTAGATACGAATATTGACAAATCCATCGTTAGATTATATTATTTTTGTATATTCTTTATGCTTGCAAAATTTTAAAGTAATCAAAAATTAATATCTATGTCATCAACCAATTGTTAAAATTCAAATTTTTATAGTTTAAAATAATGCATAAAATATGAGTTTATGGATCAAATGGTAAATAGTATCCGGTTGATATAAAAATTGGCATACATGTTAAGAACATATAGAACATGTAATTCAACGGTTGGATTTTCAAAATATTAATTTAATAACAAGTTAGTGGGTGGTGTAACATTGCTTAGAATTACACTAGGCGTAACTTGAACCCAACTCGTATATATATATATATATATATTTATTGTAAATTATGATGAACTTGTTGAAAACCACATATTTTAAGCGTGTGTTTGGCTCCAATTTAAAAAGTCAACTTATTTTACTATTCAGTTTATTTTTGCTACTATTTATGGGTTTCACTACATTTTTGATACTATTCATGAGTCTCACTGTACTATTTTAATTAACTTTTAACTTTATCTACTTTCAGTAAAAAGTTTTTAATTTCAATAAAATAAACAGATCTCAAATAGACCTAAGTTCACATGTCACTATATAACGATAAGTCTTTTATTAAGCGATATATATATATATATATATTTAAGTTCACGTGTCCATTTATCCAAAAAAAAATTTTAATTAAAAAAAAATTAGGTGCTTGTTTGGTACACGATTTTCATGCTTGTTTGGTTTGGAGTTTTCAACTGTGCCACAGTGCATGTTTACATCGGTATTTATATTTGATTAACCCAGGAATAGAATAAGATAATTTCTCAGTCCTGCTTGTCCCCACCCAAATAAGAACACACTCATGTATGACAGACTCATTCTACGTGTATGAAGTTTGATCAATAAACTTACATACCACATCATTATTATTCAACCTCGGCAAGGGGAGAATACTTTGAATGTAGTAGCAGTAGGAGTTTGTAACCTAAAATCTGGCCAAATTCACACCAAACGCCCACCCCCGATTTTTTACTTTATTATTTTCCATCCAAACTAGCGATAAGTGTAGAACTTCTCTTACTTGTGCTATACATCACCAAATATAAATAAAATAAAATAAAAAAGTAAAACTTAAGCTCAGTATCTTTACTATATGAGGTTCTCGATTGAATTCAATTACCTAGTTGTATTGATCACCAGTTAAATATAAATTGTGTTTTCTTTTTATTGTAGCTTTTTTTTTTTTTTTTTAATCTTACCCTAATTATATTTATGGTGTAATAAGCAAAATGAAAACTCTCATTTCAAAATAATGAGAGAAAATTCCAATCTTAAAAAATAAGAAATACCCATTTTGATTGTCACCCGCATTCTAAAATCGCTGGGTCACATGAACTTATAGTAGTAACAACAAGCAAGCATGGAATGGACTTAATTCTTCTTCTTTCTTTTTCTGAAGAATAATACTTTCACTTTTTAATGTCATTGCTTTAGAACAAACCATTAGGCAAGGTAAAGGATTCATAATTTGATTTTTTTAAATGTACATCATTGCTTTTGGCTTATAAAATTTTCAATATTGACAAATTGATGAACGACATGTAGCATAAGAACTAGAGTATAACATGTTTCCAACCAATTTAAATCCAATTTGACACATTTATGAGTATATTATGTGGTAGCTAGACATTCGTTGACTAGATAGTAGCTGATTTGCTGATGGTTTGGCAAGGTTAGTAGTCAATCAAACCTATAATTTTTTATTGTATGATAGTCCACTTGTACACTTGCTGGGTTTTTATCATTCAGATTTGAATAGCGTGTTCTGTAGCAGGTTTTGTTCTGAAACTCAGTTGGTTCTCTAGGTTTTTATCATTCGGATTTGAATGGTGAGTTTTGTAGCGGTTTTGTTCTGAAACTCCGTCCGTTGGTTCTCTAGTTTTGAATGCATCTCCTTTTTACAAATAAATATATAACGGAAATTAATTTAGAATTTAAAAAATGGGAGTCAGATCCCAATTGGGTAATTGGCCTAAGGAAATACAAGATATGAAAATGACAATTTTGGGTTGCACTTGGAGGGAGGGGGAGCAGGAAAATCACCCCACCCTCCTATATTTTTTTTTAGTAAGAAATAAATTTTTTTTATAAATTAAATTTAACCAATGTTTCATAATTTTTAAAAATGGTAATATATTAATATAAATGACTAATACATCCTTTTATATATATATATATAAATAAGAAACCATACTGGAATTCCAGCCACCTTTTCTTTTCTCTATTACGTACTCTAATGCAATATGTATCTCATTAAATCAAAATATATTCAAGGTATATATATCTTTTAATAAAAAGAGGATAACTAAATATCTCTTTAATTAATAGAATTCTTTTTTTTTTTTTTCTTTCGAAAACTTTAACATTAGGAGAATTAGAAATAGGACACTACTCTTTTATCTTCTTGTAAGGACTTGACTTTGACCTCCAATAATGGATGATGGCCCAACAAGCCTAAAACAGTATATTTGTTAGAGAGTAGATTTCACAGGAAACAGATTCTATAAATCAAGCATGGGCCTCAATAGATTGGACTCATGCCAAGAAGATAAGAAAATTCATTTTAATAGGAATAACACTCCTCGGTCAGATCTGAGGATAATGTGTTCTTATATTCACTCAAACTTATCTAAGTACAAAATGTTCTTGCTCTTTTCTTCTTCCCAGATTACATGCCCCATTTTTCATAGGGGTCTTTCCCTTATATAGTCTTTTTTTCATTTTTTTTAATCTCAGTCTTCCACTTGTTGATCATGTAAGTGATCTCTTGGATGCTTGTCCTATTAGAAACCTCCTAGAAGCTTTGTGAGTAGCTATGAACTAAGATATCTTTGTTTAGAGGTCATTTCCACATAAATGCGGCCAGTTGGTTATGTGCAGAACATTTAATGTGTGGTAGCAGCTTTCTCCCCAGATATTTCTTCTTCTGTTGTTGGTTATCTTTCTTGAAGCTTATCAATGAAAGGAATGATTACCTTTTGTGTAGCATTCTCAGGAAGGCTGGGTTCCAACCTTCCACAATGCTTTCCCGAGGAAGCTCAGCTCCTCAGGAACTACTACCAGCTTGTTGTTATAGTTTCTCCTCCTCGGCTCGTTGATCCCTAAATTTAATAAACCATACTACCATCCTCAGGTTCCTAGGTGTCATCGGCCTGCTCACCCTCACAATAGCCCTTCAAAACGCGACCTTTTTTCTCTGTTGAGGAAAGTGGGGTTTTGATTTTGCCTTATACTTTTACACATTTAGTGAACATTCCCACATTACAACATCTTTTCACCTGCTCTAAGCACGTTCCTGATGCTTTGGCATCTGCGACGCCCCATTAATTATTTCACACAACACTTTGTCCCCCCACATTCTACGACGTGATAAAGATCCTACGGCTGGGATTTACCATGGGATTTCGAGCGAGAACTTTCCCGCCCATCTTCTCTCCCTATATAAAGTGTGCGGATAGTCCAAATCCTCCATTTCTTGAATCTTCAATCTCTCAAGAAGTAGTCCGAGGTGCTCCTTGCCCATAGACTTTGCCCAACCCAATGCTCCCCAAACCTATTTAGGATATTAGGTAGTGTCGACGCCTTTAACGAAAAGATGGGGGTAAACCTCACCCATCATGATGTCAATTAGGTGCATAATTGCCAATACCTTAAGGATACCAGGTATTACCTCAAAACTAGGGTTCTTATAGTTAGACTTATTTAGTGTCTCCCCGAATCTAACAAGGGCATGGACCAAGATTTTTTGATTGTCTTGGGTGAATGGCACAATGGTTTGCATTATTCGACACAAGAGGGGCAACCAGGTGGGGTGTTCTAGGTTTAAGTACCTTGTTCTTTCCCCTTCCAATAGTGAAAACTTTAATTTCGTAGTCTTTTCTTTTTATAATTCGGGTATTTTTTTTTTTTAAACCCCTTTTCTAATCATACTTTTGTTTTTTAGATTTCTGCAAACAAGAATTTCACAACCCCCGACCTTAGCTTGGTTAATGAGCCAGATCTCACCAGCATACTTCAATCCAAGATCTTTCTCCACATAAATGGAAAGATGCACGCCGCCCACGTCATTCTCGAGTACAAGCCAATTTCGTCCAGCTTTCAATCCCCCAAGTATGTCATCAAGGCAAAGGATCCTCGACTGAAACAAATTAACGTCACAGTACCTGGGTTCCTCGCCAGTCCACCACCTAAAGGTACCCACCAAGTTGAGTTGCCCACCTAACGCCTTACCAACAAAGAAGCGACTCCTTTGCATTCAGCACCAAAGGTAGAAACGGTTAGGGTGATTGAAGTACTGGACTCTAAAGAAGACTTCGAAGTCTTTGACCAACTACACCCTATAGAGTCCCCAGGTGCCACTTTTAAACATCTACCCTCCGTTCAAGTGAGCAGTAGCCATGAACCATCTAACGTACCAGAAGCTATGGTACTTCAACACAAAAAGAACCCTAGCCTCCTCGTGTTGCTGGAATCACATGCAGAAAGGTCCACACCCAAGCTAACAATCCAACCTCGACCCCCCACTCCCCTCCCTACCCATACTTCTCCTTCCAAACAACCAGAAAAGAAAGGGAAGAGGGAGAAGAAAGGGAAAGAGATGTCCGAGGAGGGTGAAATTGCCCCTAAGAACCTCGAGCCCCAGAAAAGAGCAAAGGTTGCTAAAGGGGCACAAAGAAAAATTACACCAGAAGGTTCAGGTGCGGAGATGGTTGTTAACCGCCGCCCTAGGATTCCAATTTGGAATCCCATACTTGAGCTAGATGGAGCCCCACTCCTTTTGGACTCCTCCATCAGGGACTTTCAAAAAGGGAAAGCGGGCTATGTGGTTGACGTTTCGAAACAACCTTTGCTCTTGCCTCAGGACATGGCCGACTTGAGGACCTTGAAGAAGTATGAGGTCTTCTTAACCCTAAAGAGAGATCTAACCATGGTACATAACTCAGTTCATCATCTTGTAAAAATTATTTATTTTTTATAATTATTATTTTTTTACTTGGAGAGTTTAACTCATTTTTCCTTCTTCACATTGTTGCTTTGTTTGTTTGTTTGTTTTTTTAGGTGATCCAAAAAACAAATATCGCTGAGGAGTGGGTGGACCAAGCCCATTCCCAGCTAAGGGTTGAGGAGGCCCGTTGCATATCTGCTGTCAAGACCTTAGCTGTGGCTGAGAAGAAGATTAAAGAGCTTAGCACAAAGCTGACTGAAACAAACAGGGAAAGAAAGAGTGCAGAGGCTGCTTTGGCTGGTGAGGAGAAGCAAGCTGAGGACCAGCGTCAGCAACTGCGCAAGGTCAAGGAGTAATTGGCAATTGTTAAGGATAGATAAGAGCTTAGAAAAAAGAGCTGGAGAAGGAGGAGGCCATTGCTTAAGCCGAGTAATCCGGCTATGATATTGGGTAAAAGAGATAGAAGACGCTCTAAAAGCCCAAGTCACAGGAGTTTGCAGAGATTACTGCCTTTAGGTATGGACCAAGGCATTGAAATTAGCCAGAGTGGACACTTCTTCGGACTTGAGGAAGACAGAGAATATCATTTACCCTCCAGCACTGTGAATAGCAGTCTCATCTGGCTCCCAAGCAACCAATGCTCCTAAAGCCCCTAAAGCTACTTGGCCTACTAATGTTGGCGTCACCAAGGCTACCTCAGAGCCTATACAAGCGCCTTCCAAGGAAAGCAAAGTTGCTAAGGAAAAGGAGGCTTCCAAGGACAAAACAGCATTCCAAGCCTCCATTAGCGGCCAAGGCCAACCCCCCACCACCTACTAGCAGTTGGGATGCTATTGTTTTCCTTTACCATTGTTTTTCTCTTCATTTTTTGTTTTTTTTTGGTTTTGGTTTTCTTTTTTGTTTTTTTTTCTTTTTGATGTAAATGTACTCTCTTCTTTCTCATCAATGAAAGGCTTTATTGAGAAATTTCAGCTTGTTTTAAGCATGTACTTCTACTATATACATGTAATTTATTTATCCTAGCACAACATAACTTATACCTTTAACAATCTACCTTCAACTGAATACGTACACATTCACTGAAAGTAATTAACAAAGAAACACTTAAGCAAATAACCAGTGCTAATCTTTCCAAAGTACATACTCTGAAGGGCCAGTTGTGGCCAAGGTTGTATTTGATATTTGGAGAAATAAGTAAGACTAGTTTATCCAAGGCATATGGTCTGAGGAACCAGACATGGCCAAGGTTCTGTTTTATTCTTAGACAAATAAAGAGTATTAATTTACCCAAGGTATGTGGTCCAAAGCACTAGGCATGGCTGATGTTCTGTTTAAAACTTAAACAAATACAAAGTATTAATTTACTGAAGGTATGTGGTCTGAGGAATCGGGCATGAACGAGGTTCTATTTAACACTTAAACAAATACAAAGTATTAATTTACCCAAAGTATGTGGTCCAAGGAACCAGGCACGACCAAGGTTCTGTTTAACACTTAAACAAATAAAGAGTATTAATTTACCCAAGGTATGTGGTCTGAGGAACCAGACATGACCGAAGTTCTATTTAACACTTGAATAAATAAAGAGTATTAATTTACCCAAAGTATGTGGTCCAAGAAACCAGACATGACTAAGATTCTGTTTAACACTTAAATAAATAAAGAGTAAGTTGGACAATATTAATCAAAATAAAAGATGCAAGGTTGTTTTTTATTAATAATAGTACCTTCGAAGGTTATTTACATTCCACAAATGCGGTATAACATTTTCATCTAAATCTTCCAAAAAATAAGCTCCTATTATGGCCACCAAAGTGATGCGATATGGCCCTTCTCAATTAGGTCCCTGTTTTCCCCAGGATGAGTTCTTTGAAATTCCTACCACCCTTCTCAACACCAAATCCCCTGGTGCTAATGGTTTGACCTTCGCCCTTATGTCATACCCTTGCTTAAGCTTCTGCTAATAATGTACCAGCTAGACCATGGCCACTTCTCTTTATCCGTCGATTAAATCCAGACTCTCTCGTAGTATATGATCATTGTTGTTGAGATCGAATTGGCTTGTCCTTAAAGTCAGAAATCCTATCTCTAAAGGGATCACAGCCTCAGAACTATAGGTCATGGAAAATGGGGTTTCTCCCATTGAGCAACAAGGAGTAGTCCTATATGTCCAAAGAATGTGCGGGAGTTCATCAACCTACCTGCCCTTAGCTTCATCTAACCTCTTCTTCAGTCCACTAATTATGACATTATTAACTGCTTCAACTTGCCCATTTCCTTGTGGATAGGCTGGGGTCGAGTACCTATTCTTAATGTCAAGCTCACCACAATACCTTCTAAAGGATTTTCTATCGAATTAGAGCCCATTGTCTGACATAAGAGTATGGGGAATCTCAAATCAGGTAACAATATTCTTCCAGACAAATTTCTTTGCATTAACATTCCTGATGTTAGACAACGGCTCAGCCTCCACCTATTTTATGAAGTAATTTGGTCCGATGAGAAGCCACCTTCGGTTTCCCATTGCTTTTAGGAATAGACCTACAATATCCAAGCCTCATTTTGCAAATGGCCACAGACTAGAAAAAGGGTTTAGTAAGCCTTCAGGTTGATGGATGCTCAGGGTAAAATTTTGGCACTGATCACACTTTTTAACGTAATCTTAAGCTTCTTTCTACATATTTGGCCACTAGTACCCCTAAGTAAGAGCCATATGCGATAATGACCTTCCTTCTGTATGACTACCACAGATTCCTTCATGCAATTCATCCAACAATGATTCTACTGCTTCAGGGTGAACGCAAAGTAAATATGGCCCTGAAAAAGCGCTTATACAACTTCTACTCCTCGAACAACTAGAAGCGGGGGAGCTTTTCTTCGTATTTTCTCTGCCTCTCCCTTGTCTGTGGGCAACATTTCGTCCTTTAAAAATGCAATTATAGAGTCCATCCAACTTGGACCAATCCTTATCTGGTGTACTCCGACCCTCATCAATTCCTCCTCGGCAGGCATCAATAAATCCTCAATAAGGATAACTCGAGGAAGGCCTTGCCTAGAAAAGGTTGCCAAGGTTGCCAAAGAGTTTGCATGAGTATTCTTACTTCTCGGGACCTGCTGTATAGAGAAAGATTCAAAATCAAACTGTAATTGCCAAGCTTTACCCAGATATCCTTGCATCCTATGATCCCTAGCTTCCAGCTCGCCTTTAACTTGCTCGATGATTAACCTCGAGTCGAAAAAGACCTCAATAATTTTTCTACCCAGCTTCCTCACTATAGCTACCCCAGTCAACAAGGCCTAATATTCAAGCTCGTTATTAGTGGCTGAAAAGCCCAACCTCAAGAATTTCTCAATAGTAATCTTATCTGGGGATATTATCACTATCCCAACTCCAAACTTCCTTTGGTTAGCAGCCCCATCAACATAAAACTTCCATGTTGGACATCCATGGACTGCAACGACTATGACCTACACCCCTATGGATTATACCTCCTCGGCATCAACTGCTCCTGGGTATTCAATAAATTCTGCCACTAAGTCTACAAGGGCCTATCCCTTGATAGCAATACGAGGCATATACTTTATGTCAAATGCCCCTAAAATCATCCCCCACTTGACAAGCCTTCCCGTGTAATTAGATCTTCAAAGTAATGATTACAAAGGAAGTTGAGTGAGAACCACAATAGTATGCACTTGAAAGTAGTAAGGGAACTTCCTCGTTGCATGCACTATGGCCAAAATGGCATTCTCCAATGGCAAGTAACGGACCTCTGCTTCTTGCAAAGATTTGCTTACATAATAGACCGGTTTTTGGAACTCAGCCTCCATTTTTACTAAAACTAAACTTACAACATGACATGTTATTGTAATATACGCAAAAAGGACTTCTTCCTTCTCTGGCCTAGAAAGAATGGGTGACCGAGACAAGTAATCCTTCAAGTCCTCAAAGGCGAGGTTACACTCTTCAGTCCACTCGAATCCCTTCCATTTGTGAAGTAGCTGAAAGAATGGTCTACATCTGTATGCTAACTGAAAGATAAACTTGTTCAGGGTTGTAGTCATCCTAGTCAACTTCTGTACCTCTTTGGGATTCCGAAGAGGTTGTAAGCCGCTTATTGCCTTAATCTGATTAGGATTAACTTCAATTTCACGATGCATGATCATATAGCCCAAAAATATACCAGAACTAACGCCAAAAGAACACTTCGAAGCATTGAGACGCAACTTATGTCTCCTTAGTATTTCGAATACACTTTCGAGATCATTCAAATGCTCGGCTATAATTTTACTCTTCATAACTATATCGTAGATGTAAACTTCAATATTCTTTCCAAGTTGAGACTCAAACATTCTGGTCATCATCCTTTGGTAGGTTGACCCGGCATTCTTCAATTCAAAAGGCATCACTTGGTAATGATAATTCCCAATAGGAGACATGAAGGAAATCTTCTCCTGGTCAGCCAAAACTAATGGTATCTAATGGTATCCTTGAAAGGCATCCAAAAAACTCATCCAAGGATGACCAACCGTAGCATCCACCAACTAGTCTATCCGAGAGATCGAAAAAGGATCCCTGGGGCAAGCTTTATTCAAATCAATAAAACCCACACACACTCTCTACTTTCCTGACTTCTTCTTCACCATAACTGTATTGGCTAGCCACTCTAGATAGAAGACCTCCTTAACTACCCTTGTACGTCTAAGTTTTAGTACCTCTTCCTTGACAGCTTCAGCATGCTCTTTAGAAGAGCGCCGAGGTGGGTGTTTCTTAGGGATAACTGTTGTATTGACATTCAATTGATGACAAATGAAATTTGGATTCACCTCGGGAGCTTCATAGACACTCCAAGCAAAAACATCAATATTCTTTCTAAAGAAAGCCAACAACTCCTCCTTCTCCCGAGGAGGTAATTGAACTCCGACTTGGAAATACTTTTCTACATCAGCGTCAATAATAACTTTCTCTAACTCTTCACATGTCAATCCTCCATCCACGACTTCTGAGGATTCTATTATCTTAGTTAATTGCCACAAGGCCCTTTTTGGGATGACTGAGGATTCACCCTTAGATTGATGTTTGATAGTAGTGACTAGGCATTGCCTCGCCGTAACCTAACTTCCAATTAACTCCTCGACCTCTTCCCTAAAGGGATACTTCACCTTAAAATGTAAAGTCAAAGAAACAGCCCTCGTGGCATGAAGTCATGGTCTTGCTAAAATAACAGTATAAGGTAAATAAGTATCCACCACAATGAAGTTTATTTCTACCATTTTTGGCCCTACCTGAACAGGTAACCTAATTAGGCCTTTTGGGATGATAGTCTTCCTATCAAACCCCACTAAAGGAGAATTATAGCTAAGTAAATCCTCAGATTTCAGTTTAAGTCCATTGTACAGGTTGGGATACATAATCTCTAAACCACTGCCTTAATCTACCAAAACCCTTCTTACATCCAAAGGGTACCACTAAGGCATCATCATGTGGTTGATAAGTTCCAACCTTGTCTTCGTCAGAAAAACTCAAAACTAGTCAGACTTGCATTCTCCCTCATTTAGATTCAGGGACCGAATCCTCGGTGTATGATCTTGATATGGACATGACCTTTGATATGGTTCAGTCTTTATCTTTTCAAGAATTTGATGTACAGGCTCCTTAAATACTGTATTAACTACTTGGGCAGTAGAGTGCCCAATATGTCCAGTAAAATCTCTCTTGGGTCGGTTGTTATTATACCTCTCGGACCTAAAGTCTTTTTGATTAGGGAGGGTCACCTTCCCTTTCCCCCTTCCTTGCTGCTGATCCTCCTCGACCTGTTTGTACTCGTCAATCTGATCCATTAACTGATGCATGCTTCGCGAGGGCTTCATGGTCAAGGACTTTCTCAAATCATGCGCAGTAGTAAGGCCAACCATAAATTCCTTATAGCTACATCTTCAAAATCTCCATCTATCTCATTATACATTTTCCAGTATCTATCTGAATAAGTCTTCAGAGTCTCACCCTCTTTCATCGCCATTGATAGCAAGTAATTTAGAGGACGAGGAACCCTGCTACACATAATGAATCAAGTCCCGAAAACCATAGTGAGCTTTTGAAATGAGCTAATTGAGCCTTCTTCCAACCCATCAAATCATCTCATTGCAATAGGCCCCAAGCTAGAAGGAAATACTTTCCACATCAAGGCCTTATTCCTCAAATGAACAGCCATTCTCTAATTGAAATGACTGAAGTGCTCCACTGGTTCTGTCCTCCCCATTGTAAATGGTAAAAGTGGGTTGCACAAACTGACGAGGAAGTTTAGCCTTGTCAATCCTTCGCATAAACTGTGATTTTAAAATCTGGCACAAAGCTCTACTCATCGCATCATTCCCCAAGCTCCTATAGGTCGGACTTTTACCTCTTAGCCTGTGATGCCGCTTCTCTTCATACAACTGTAAAGATGTAGAAAAAGATTCACTAGGAGGAGTTCTTGATCTTGGCCTATAACTACCATCATCACCTGAGTCTGTTTCAGAGCTAAAAGGAGACTCGTCTCGTTGTTTAAGACGTAACTTCCAGCATAGGTCGTCAATCTCCAGTTTAAGATTACAAGTTTCTTCCTCATGAGAGACATGACTTCCAGTTCTAGAATGGCTCCTGCTGGTATGAGTTGTATGCACACGAGGAGGGTGATTGACTTCATGATCCCTCCTTCTTTCTAGATTGACAAATTGATCTGCACGTTGTGATCCTACAGATTCTTCTCTATGCGGTCTTGAGCTCAGCATGGTTGATCAAGATTATAAATTCTTCCTATTTTCCATAGACGATGCTAGTTGTAAGGACTTGTTGACACCTCATTTTTAAACCCGTATTTAACCTCACTTAGAAGGTAAAAGGGTAATTTTGCCTTGAAAATATGCGTCTTTATTTTGGTCATTAAATCCTTAATTTTATTTCACCAAAATAATCTTGATATTGTAACGATCAAATCGATTGGTCATAAGTCCTAATCAGACCATCAGATTAAAAGCTATCATCAAATCAAGTTTTAATGGCCAAAATGCACTATCATAAATTGAGTCCGACTATATGTGATTATGAACAATTGATTTCAATTGGTTATAATTATAATCTATTTAAGATTAATAATATGTCATAATTTGATTGGTTAGGACTACATTTTATGGTGATGTTGCATATATCTAATTAATTAGATAGTTAAACATTAATTATTTAATGAATAATTTGTGTAATTATTTTTTAATTAGAGTAAATTTGGAACCAATTAAGTCTGAAATGAGAGTGATTGGAGCCATTTAATGTTAATTGGGAGCTAATTTGGAACCTATTAATGTTAATTGTGCTGAAACCATTTTCTAACAAATGGCCTCTGCTCATTATTTCATCGATATCTCTCAGAATATTTTGAATCTGTAAGAGCATTCCCATCAGGTCTCTCATAAAATATGCCATTTTAACACATCAAAAACCTACTTTATCATTTTACCACATCATTTTACAATTTCTCATTTATCAGATGTTCTATTCTTCAATTCTATACATTAAAATAATATTTACAACACAATAAAATAATATATTAATTCTTCCCATCATCAACAGCAACAACACCAGCAACAACGGCACAACCACCGCCACCACTGCCACCAACAACCACAGCAGCAACATCACCGACAGCCACCACCGGCACAAATCCATATCCACCAATGCCACCTTAGAAAAAAAAAAAAAAAAATCCATAACAACCCACCAGATACATAAACCTCAAAACCCATCCCAAATCAAACAATCCAATCCCAAATCATTGTTATCCTCCAATCCAATTTCTCAAACCAGATTCAACCCCCAAAATCAACCATAAACCACTAAAGGTAAGACTAACGCACACAAATCAGGACAAAACGACAAGTAAAAGATTCAAAATTTTCAGCATATAGTTTACCATGACGGACTCGCCGTTTTCAAGGCAGTTGATGGATTTGGACTGGAAGGAGTCTAAAGTGAAAGGGAACTCTTTCGCCGGCGCCGAAGCAGAGGAAGAAGGAGGAGGAGGAGGAACATAGCCTTCCGGATACGACACGTCGTGTAAGCAAGCAACGGGTTCTTCATCGTTGTTGGCGGAGGGAAGCGGCGAGTCGCTTTCTCTGTGCTTTTGTTTCGGCGGAGGTAGAGGTTCCGCTGCGTCGATTTTCTCTTCAACGAACCCATGATTGCTAACGGCGGCTTGATCGGTGAGGCTTGATCGGTGATCGGCGGCTTGATCGCTGTTGATTTGAGGGTGAGGGAGGGTGATCTGAAGAAGAAAGAGAGAGAGAACATCGGCTGGAGAGAGAGAAAATAACGAGAAGAGAGCTTGATCGGTGAGGCTTGATCGGTGATCGCGATCGGCGGCTTGATCGGTGATCGGAGATCGCTGTTGATTTGAGGGTGAGGGAGGGTGAGCTGAAGAAGAAAGAGGGAGAGAACACCGGCTGGAGAGAGAGAGAAAATTATGAGAAGAGAGAGAAAATGTTGAATTAAATATTGAGAGGAGAGAGAAAATGTTTAATAAAAAATTAATATTTAGAAATGGCATTTTGGTCCGTACCGTCTCAAATATGAGACGGTACTGTAGCATGTTGCATAATTATAGAACATTTGAAATACCTGATGAAGCTTAAACAGTAACTTTTGGTGTGCCAAATGCCAAATATTTGGCATTTGGCACACCTGATGAGAGTGCTCTAAATGTGGTTAATTTTCTCAGAAACTAGAAATCTAGGGCTTCAATTTGAGCATAAGAGCGAGACAATTCCGATCATAATTGAATCAAATATGATTTTTTGAAATTGGCTCTACAAGCTGTTACAACAGCTACAGGAAAACCAAATTTGGCTTGCTCCTTACTCCCACCAATCTCTCTATTTAATGCACCAGATTTTTTCCAAGACTAAAATGAGGTCTAAGTTCATGATTCTTTGTCAACCTTCATTAAATAGCCTTCCATTCATATTTCCTCCACCACTACTATATAAACATTCCATTTCCTTCATTCCAAAACACACAAAAAAACCCCTCTTTCCTCTCTCTTGAGTTCTAGTAAAGTTGAGTAGTCTTGTCATATCTTGATCTTCCTGAAACTCAAGGTATTAAGTAAGACTCACTCTTCCTCTCCTAACTCTTCTTTTCCTCCATCCTTAGGACCTCTACTAAGAGTTTTCTCTTCCACTATATGGATCTTACATGAATGTATAATCTCTTTCCCTAACTTGTTTTTTGTGTTGCCATGATGAGAATTTAGAATTAAAGCATGATAGTAACTTTTTAAATTCTCTTGAATATGTTTGAATGTTCTTATATGTTCTTCATATGTTTTTGGTTGTTTATCACATGTTCATATATAACACTAGTTTCGATCTTAAATCCACATCAAAAAATATGAAAAAGATGTTTGTTTAATAATTCTTTCAAATTCTTAAATCTAGGATATCACCATCTACACACATTCACTAGAATTTATTTTTCAATCTAAATAAAATGTTTAATAAATTGAATTATGGTTTATCACATGCACTCACTTTAAATTCAACATGCAAATTGATTGATAACATATTAGATAATGTGATATGAATATTAGCCACCATAGTCTAGAAAACCGGTTTTATCGGACAAGGTGAGTGCCTAACACCTTCCCACCTTATAACATAGCTTTCGAACTTAGATCAAGGGTTGATAGACCAATGCTTATCCTTGTAATTTTCAATTTCTAGATTGTAACTAGGAAACAATACTATGTACTTTATCTTAGATTGTATATAGGACTAAAGTCATGTAATTTTTCTACGATCAATGTAAATTCAATTGAAAATTAATAAAATGATGAATTTTTCAATTTTGGTTTTCTTATTTATCCCAATAATTAAATAAGTGGTGACTCCATTGTAAAACCTTTAATCTAAAGGAAAAAATATAACTAGTCGAACCTCCATTTTGAGAGGCAATAACACGACTCCATCCATTCACATGAGTTTGGCCCAACATCCTATAAAATGAGCCGGGGATACGATCTCTCATAAGACTCGATTTCAACCACCAACAATGGATGATGGTCCAATAAGCCCAAAACAATATATTTGTTAAAGAGTGGATTTCACAGGAAACAAATTCTATAAAGCAAGTGCGAGCCTCAANCTTGCATTCCTAGGTGTCCTTAGCCTGCTCACCCTCACACTTTTATTTTTAAAAAAAAATAAAAGATAATAGTGGTTTTTCTGGTTAGGAGTTAGAGGTCTTTATTGTGTTTTTCATTAAAAAAAAAAAAAAGTTTTCTCTTAGTTATATTGACTTGTAAATGTTTAAGCATGTAAAATGACTTATTATTTAAACTATTTAAATTCATTAAACTTTTATATGGTTCATAATTTTTAAAATTATTCCCTAATGGTATAATTTCTAATTTATTGAACAATTTAATCTAAAATATTTTTGAAAATATTAATTGTGATCAATCTTATTTAAAAGATAGTTCATAATTTATAAATTGGCTTGATGGGGGGAAAAAGCAGTTGTTTTGAGTTATGTAAAGAATGACTTTTTTTTTTTTTTTGAAAAACAAACACACACATGTAATTTCTCTTTTTTTTTTTTTTAGAGAGATTCAACCTATGGCGTCCACTTCTAATGACACTAATCAATTTTTGGTATAAACAGAGATTGAATCTCAAATCTCTTATACAACTATCAGAGACTTTACCAGTTGAGCTAACTGAAACCCACTAATTTCTCATATAATGTAACTATAAACACACACATGTAAGGACCCTTTTTTTTTTAATATATGAGAAATTAATTCATATATATACTAAGAGTCTTGTAGCTCAACTAGCAGCCTAGCACCTCATTGTGTTTCCAAAAGAAATGTTAGGATTTAAATCTTCTCTTCCCCACTATAACTATCAACTCAAAAAAAAAAGACAAAAAGGTAGATTATTTATTGAATTTAAAATTTCTTAAAATATTTAACTAAACATTGATTATCATGATAGTTCATGAAGGAAATAGTCTACTATAACTGCTTATAATTGTTGAGTCCCAAGTATAAACAGGACTAAAATCTAAGGATACATTCAATACGTAAATTCAAAATATTTATTATTTTAATTACCCAATATGGTAACAAATTAATAATTAGTCTCATTTAGTTTAAGGGAGTAACAAATTAATAATATTTATTATTGTAATTACCCAAGTTTCATAGAATCTAAAGAGACACATTCATGTATTAGGTTAATTTCTATAAATGAATAAATTTTTTTCATTTTCCTTTGACCATTCAGATCATAAAATTGACTCGAATGTCTGCTGCAAAACTCACTAATTATAGATAGATCATAAAAGAAAAGTAAATTCTTATTTATCATTATGACATTGAAAGTGACATGAACATTAACTATAAATGCACAAGTAGACATAGTAAATGAAAGAAATAAAAAATCAACTTAAAATTTCACAACCATAGCATATGAAACTGGGCACAAAGCAAATACTGATACAAAAATTGTCAAATTGCAATATTGATAGAAAAATCAAAATTCATAAATTTATAAATAAAAAATTATCAACTTTGATATATTGGCATATTCTTAAATATTAATGGAAGTACAAAAGGCAATCTATTTTACCATACACATATACAAAAATTTGCATACTTTTATTTTAAGCACCATCAACCAGATTTTTAATTTATATAGAAGCTGTACGCTGCAGTGCTAGAATTGCAGTGAATAATAGAAAATTGTTAGTATTGAATTTACAGAAGGAGAAGACTTGAAACTCATAAAATCAATTGCGGATGAATTAGCACTTATATTGCACTTCTCTCAAATCTAAGAACCGTTTCAATTCAACACAAGTTCGATGATACTTCCTATGTGTGTGTTGGATGAAATCAGTGAATGGATTTGACTTAATTTTTTTTTTTTTTTTTTATTATCCAATATGAAAATCATGTGAACTGAATTGGACAATGCAGGCATGAGATTGTGGGTGTAGTGACAGAAGTGGGAAGCAAGGTACAAAAGTTCAAAGTTGGAGACAAAGTTGGTGTTGGCTGCATGGTTGGAGCATGTAACTCTTGCGATAGCTGTGCCAACGAACTTGAGAATTACTGCCCCGATGAGCACTATGTGGTCTGTAGTCCAAACAAGAATGGGTTGTAATTTCCAAACGTTCTAAGATTTTGTGTCATGAATAGCATGCCCAAGAAGCAATTTCACATGAATTTCCATAGAAGCATTTCATCAAACACATAATTTGCCCTACAAACCCACAAACTAAAGTAGAAATAGAAAATAAAGACAAACCCAAAACAAATCATTGAAAATACTATGAAACAAAACACACAAACAATCAAACAAAACCCAAACAAAACCCACACACAAATCAAAGGAAACCCAAACAAACCCACAAAAAAAAAAATGAAACCCACAGAAAACCCCAGAGCCTTTATGATTCAGATTTAGTAGAAAGAGAGATAGAGAGGATAAAGAAGAAGAAAAGAGTTGACAGACAAACCTTGCTATGAGAAAGAGAGAAAGAAGTACTGCGAACAGAGGAAGAGAAAGCGTGACAGTTGCTGGAGCCGATGAAGTTCTGAGCATAGAAGGCAAGCGTGAGGTGAGGGATTTCAAATTCTTGGGTTTGTGAGAGGATTTCTTTTCCTAAATATTGCAAATCCCATTACTAGAAACTCTCTTCACTGTAATAGGAATTTTTTCAATTGTGGGTATTGGGTTTTGTTTAGGGATTGGGAGCTAGGTTTAGAGTGAGCTGAGAGTGAAATGGTTCAATTGTGCTTTTCAATTTAGGGTTTTTTTTCTTTTTCTTTTTTCAATTTATAGCAAACCTAGAGCTGCGTTTATTAAACACAGCTCCAGACCTATTTTAAGCTGCGTTTAATCAAAAGCAGCTTTATAAGTGTTGAAGCTGCATTTGTTAAACGCAGCTCTAGGATGTATTAAAAAAAAAATCTTCAAATGGGTCTAGAGCTGTGTTTTTAAAAACGCAACTTCAGTCTTACCAAACTAAACACAGCCTTAACATCATAAAACGCAGCTTTAGAGCTGGTCTATAACTACGTTTAGTAAATACAGCTATACGTCTAGTGGTAGAGATGTGTTTTTGTAAAACGCAACTCAAATAGTACCCTGAAGTTGCATTTTTGAAAAACACAGCTTTGAAGTGCCTTTTTTTGTAGTGAACCGATTTACTTTTCTATACTTTTATTTTATTTTATTATAATTTGAAAGTTACAATGGAAAAATAAGGATTTGAACTCTTTATGTTTGCTTAAGAAGTATTAGTAGGTATTAATTAATTAAATTACAAGAGTTTTGACTACTTTTCAACACTTATATATTTAAGTAATTTTAAATCGATTTCAAAAAAGAGGTTGTTTTCCGTCAAATAGCTTCCAATGAGATAGTGCAGTCTCGACTTGCCAAATCTTACGTTTTACACTTCACCACAATTAACTTATTAGTCATCAAATGGGAATTTCATCATGTCTTAGACCGTCAATATTGAGACATTATGAAATCCCTAACCCTTCAAACACAAATTCAAGTGAAGGGCTCAAGATAACCTACAGGAACACACATTAAGTCTCAAAGTCATCTCAATATAATTTTCACATCAAACAAACAGTTCTGGAATAAACCCGTAAGCAAGGCAAAGGATCATACTTTAATAAATTTTTTCTTCTTTTTTCAACATGCAAGGTAGGAATATGTTTTTATCTTTTGTTTTTTTTTTTTTTTTGTTTTTTTTTTTTTTTTTTTTTGAATAATACTTTTACTTTTGTCCTATTTTAATATATATAAACAATCGAGCAAGGTAAATGATTCATGCCTCACCCTCTCAAAAGAACTCTGATCCTAGTGGCATCAAGAAGATCTCAAAGGCTGAACAAAGGATGATGCTTATTACAGGTATGTTACTAAAATATTAGATATAATATAGTTTAAGGTTAATTAGTTTAAATTCCTGTAGTTGAGTTTTTTTAATATTGTCTACATGTGTTTTAAAAAGTTTCATATTACACACTCGAGATTAGCGCCGTTACATAGTAGTTACCCACTTCATAATTTTCACTCTTAAAAATATAAGAAAAACAAAGAAAATCAAGATTTGGAAGGAAATTTGTAAATTTTCATTAAGTTGGCTTGAAGAATGTCATCTTTCCCTATCTCTCTTTGACTGAATTATCTTTGAATTGATTTTCCCTCCAAATTCTAGACTTTCAAAGGAATTTTTGTAACAAAGCTTTGATGCAGGCATTAGCCCATAAATTAGTTGAACTCCCTAAACAATTTAAAGACAGAAAGGTCTCATATCTTGATGACAGTTTACTTTCTGATGCTGCTGACTTTGGGAATGCTGAATTTCTAGAGGAAACAGCAACAGATCTTCAAATTTCTTATGAGGGTTACAAATTTCGGAATGATGATTTTCATTCTCTCTTGATTCCTCTGTTCTGAAAATTAAAGTTTTCTAATATGGGAAAAAACTAGTGCACACATTATGTTTTTTACACTGCAACATGACTTTAAGTCATGTTTTTAGTGTATTTGGGTAGTGTGTATTTGCAAACACCGTGTGCAATAACACTGCCCTAAGAATATAGTGTAGAGGTTTGCTTTTCTTCTTTATAACTCATTTTTCCTGGATTTTATATCTTCCGATAGAGAGTTCTGGATTGGGTTCTCTCTTGGTTTCTACTACTTGATAAGATTCACACCTGTTTCCATGATCTGTAGTGCAAGAGATGAACAAAGAGCCTAGTGTTTTTGCCTCCAACACCCTTATCTCTCATTCAACTCATTTTTTTAGATGATATATCTCTCTTAATCGACGCGCTATTTAGTTGATTTATATAATTTTTTTTTTCTTTTTCATTTTTCCCAACCTAGTTTTGTTCTTCCTTTCTCTTTCATTCGATGTATAAAGTGAGGACGGTGCAAGATCTATACATCCAGTCCAGAAGACCATCTTCCAAGAAATAAGTGCTCCTGGTTTCTGGAATTTAGGGTTCTTTCTTATTCTGTTGGCTAATTCTAAAATGGCATCTCTTAAGCTTTTAGGATATTAGCATTATTTTTTCTTTATAAAAAAGGGATACCTGATGTAGAACAGACAGCACATGCTTTCCTTGAACAGCAGGGGCGCAGGAAGTCACAACGCAAGATCAAAGGGGGGTGCCAGTAGGGGGCATCGGGGTAACAGTGTTGGAATTGTATGAAATTTGGCAGGTTGAAGGGAAACGACGTTCTGATCCAAATTCATGTACCATGAACGTCGCCAAAATTTAGGCGAATTCCTTCATTAAGGCCCCGATAACAGTGTTTTTGCTATTTATAGTAATATTTGTTTTTCCTTAATAACTTTTAGTTTAAAAGTCAGAATAAGGTCCCGTCTGTTTTGGGACGACCCTTAAGGTCAGTAGTTTATGATTCTGCAATTAACTCAATTTTGCCATTTTTGGTAAAATTCGGTAATTTTGTCCCCTAATCGCTTAATTAGCGCGAATTAGGGTTTTAAACGTTTTTTTCTTAGTATTTATATGTTTTATAGCCGTCAGAGGCAAAATAGACTATTATCAATAAACACAGACTTTTGTCAAATTTTCTTCTGGTGGATTCCAGTTTTATCCCCTCGTGGATTCAGGGAAACCCCTCGTGGATTCGAGGTTTACTACCAGAAACTAACAGTTTAGTTTCTGTTCCATCAAGAGAACATCGTGTGTGTTTCCCTTCAGGCTTCCGCGACATCAGTTGGTATCAGAGCCTTAACTTACCCTGGTCTGATGGCTAACTGGCGAGACGGTAACCACCACAACAACGATGGCGGTGACGGCGTCAACAACCCAGTCCTTACTAGGGCTGAGTTCCTTGATTTTCGTGATGAAAATCAACAATTTCGTGATGAACATCAACAATTTCGTGATTCCACCCAGCAAACTTTGGACCAGATTCAAGAAGCACTTGCCACCTTGCTTAACCGAAACCCTAATCGCGATAACGGAGAGCGACGTGATAACCGAGCGTGTGGTCCTCCCTATCGTGGTCCAAATCGGAACAGGCAGCAGGACTACTACGAAGAAAATAGTGAAGACGAGGAGTATGCAGAGAGAGTCCTTGGAAATCATCGTGGTCCCGCAAGGGATAATGGTCGAGATTATCAAGAGCAGAGGGACTATCGAATGAAAGTAGAATTACTATCCTTTAATGGTAATGTCTCCATTGAAGAGTATCTGGATTGGGTCAGTGAAGTGGAAAAGTTTTTCGATTATATGGGTACAGCAGATGACAAACAGGTGTGTTTGGTGGCCTACAAATTGAAGGGAGGAGCATCTGCCTGGTGGGATCGTGTTCAATTAAATCGTACCCGTGAACGAAAGCTTCCAATAAGATCATGGAGGAGAATGAAAAGATTAATGGCAGATCGGTTCTTACCACCGGATTACCAGCAGGAGTTGTTCAGACAGTACCAGGATTGCAGGCAAGGTACGCGGACAGTTAATGAGTACATGGAGGAGTTTGACAGGCTGGCGAATCGCAATGATTTGGAGGAAACTGAAGATCAACGGATATCCAGATTTGTACACGAGTTACGAGTTTCCATCCGAGATCAGGTATCCTTACAAACCCTATATACTTTGAATGAGGCTGTAACCTTATCCAAGAAAATAGAATATCAGCATCTCAGGGCAGGTTCGAAGTTTTCCAATCGCAATTCAGAGTCCTCTAGTTCCACTGCCAACAAAGGTAAACAGCCCATGTTTACACCACGATCACAAGCCGTGGTTAGGGAGAACAGTGGTGTCAACCAATCCACAGTGGCAGTAGCAGGTTCCGCAGCCCAGCCGATAGCGAATGCCAACCCTTATGCTAGGCCAACTAGGAATAAGTGTTACAGATGCGGAGAACCAGGACATCGATCTAGTACTTGCCCTAAGCGAGCAGCAGTGAATCTGGTGGTGGCAGAAGAGGGCGAGATAGAAGGTGAACAGGAGGGTGAAGAGGTGTATAATGATGCAGATCCGTATGCCTATGATCCCAATGAGGTCCAAGAGGACGAGGAAGGCGTGCCACTAGGGCGGTCTTTGGTGATTCAGAGATTGTTGCTCACACCAAGGGTGAAATACGGTGATCAACGGAATGAGATCTTCCGAGCACGATGCACCATCAGCAAGAGGGTCTGTGATTTGATCATTGACAGTGGCAGTGTAGAGAACATTGCGTCGAACAGTTTGGTTACCAAGCTAGGACTGAAAACAGAAAAGCATCCCTCTCCGTACAAGATAGGTTGGATCAAGAAAGGTACGGAAACCCTTGTTACTCAAAAATGTCGTGTTACTTTTTCTATGGGTAAATGTTATGTAGATGAAGTAGTTTGTGATGTTGTTGAAATGGATGCATGTCATTTAATACTGGGTAGACCTTGGCAGTATGATGTAGATGCTACTCATAGGTGTAAGGATAATGTGTATGTGTTTTTTAAGAATGGCAGAAAAATTGTCCTTGGTCCTATTAAGGAAGGCAGTATACCCAAAGCTTCTAAAGTTGAGGGGAAGCCAGCACTCCTTATAGTGAACAATGAAGATGAGTTTGACAAGGAATGTAAGGAATTGAAACAGGTATATGTTGTAGTGGTGACAGATGGTGAGCCAAAGAAGGTTACTGAGATACCTGAGGCAATTCAACCATTGATCAAGGAGTTTGAAGAGCTTTTTCCAGAAGAGCTGCCTGCAGGTTTACCACCAATGCGTGACATCCAGCATTGCATTGATTTAGTTCCTGGAGGTAGTCTACCTAATCTGCCACATTACAGGATGAATCCTCAAGAGGGTCAGATTCTACAAGGGCAGGTGGATGAGCTTTTGAGCAAGGGGCAGATCAGGGAGAGTATGAGTCCATGTGCAGTACCGGCACTGCTAACACCAAAGAAGGATGGGAGCTAGCGTATGTGTGTGGATAGTCGAGCCATCAACAAGATCACAGTCAGGTATCGATTTCCTATTCCCCGACTAGATGACATGTTTGATATGCTGAGTGGGTCCAAGTGTTACACCAAGCTGGATCTCAAAAGTGGGTATCACCAGATTCGGATCCGACCTGGAGATGAGTGGAAGACAGCTTTTAAGACAAAGGAGGGGTTGTATGAGTGGATGGTAATGCCTTTCGGATTGTCCAATGCTCCCAG